>NC_134709.1:76765955-77038455 GCF_043290135.1 Rhipicephalus microplus | reverse complement strand
ATAAAGAGTTGAACAGGTGGAACAAAGCTTGTTTTCAGCTCCTATCACAATTTGATTGTATTGTGCGTGTTTGAACGGCGTTGTTTACAAAGATGCGAAGTGGGTGCAACAACGCTTCAGAACACACTTAGGCATTTTTGTGAAGCGTGGTTAGCCTAATAGACTGCGATATTTTTTTCTTGTTTTTGCTTGGTTTGCAATTTAGTTTCAGGACTAGTACCCTAAATAGTCTGCACCATAAACTTTTCTATCACGGCTAGAGCGGATAGTTTCGAAACTTCGAAGACATATCCTGTTTTGTGGCCATGAAGAATTCACAGAAGTAGCGTCAGTGGCGTGGTTGAATGCAATGATAATAATATTGTCTGAAGTGTTACGTCACACAATCAATATATGATTATGAGAGACACAGTGGTGGAGGAGTCCAGACAAAAATTTCCGCCATCTGGTGTTCTTCAACGTGTACTTACATAGCGCGGTACTCTAACATTTCGGCTCCATCGGTGGTTGAATGCAGGTATGTATTGTATTTTATGCCCGTGATTAACATGTTCATTCCAACATAGCTTTCGCACAAATCGCGAGTATTTCACGCACTGAAATTTCTTGAGATCAAGAAGTGGTATCACATCAGTCATCTCATAACTTATATAGCACCGTGAAGCGTCACATGCTGGATAAGAAGTTTTACTTCGTTTATTATATACTGCATTTGTAATAGTGAAGGTAAATTGAGAATGGGAAAGTAGAATTGATAAAAAAAGGTTTCATCTGTGGTCGATCTTATTCAGGGACAACTACAAGTATACGAATGACAAGGAGCCCTTCGTCCGCTGAGACCCAGTGCTTACGCGTTTGCATAGTTAACGCTTTTCCTGGCTTCGCTCTGGGTTCTTTTTTTGTTCCCGCTTTCTGACGCTTATTTGATAGACTTTGGTAAATGTTAGCTCCCGCCAATTATGCACATTCATTTATACAAACTAGGCACAAACTTTTAGACTCACCGTTTCGAGTAATGTTCTTGCAAAAGTTGTTGCTGCGCATTCATGAAAAACAAAAACAGCACAGTTTTTCTAAAGCTCACTACCCGTTGAAATCACCCTACATACCTCCAGCCCTTTATTGTCGCGTGTAAGTGGAATGAGTCCGGTCAGGTTCACCGCTGTCTTATGCGTGACGTCATTTTCAATGCGTCGTATCTTGTGAGAAACAGTGAAATTTTTTCGGGCGTCATGCAGGCATTTGACATGATGTTTTTTTTATTCTTTAGCTCTTTTTTACATCAATCCTACCCTACAGCACCTTATCAAGTATTGTCAAGCGAAAACCATTTGGTAGAAGAATACGTTTAAGGTTTTCTACCTCACCCTTGAGCTCGAAAGAAACTAACCTGAGCATACTGAATCACTTTTGTTTAGATCGACCAATCGGCAATGCCTGCCGCCGTTTTCTGGTTAAATAGGGTGATAACGGCATCTAACATTTAAACAGAATACTGCTTTCTGATTTCCAATGTCATCGTGCTCTACTGCGAACATGAAGAGTTGGTTGTTGCGAAACGGAACATACTGCACTTGACTGCACCAGACAAATTCAATTCAGACCAGAGATGCCTGATGTGGCCCAGCTAACAAAGGAATATCGTCACAAAAAATACCCGAAAAAGCAGTGCGACTTTCAAAAAGAAGCTCAACAAAAACGGTAATTTGATTACGTTTCAATTTTCGAGAACACTTTTTTTTTAGTTTTTACGAACAAATGGCACTCGGAAATGAATTCGTATTGGTCAATTTAATTGAACTAACTTGTTAAGCGAAAATTTGCGCAGTATGAGCGAAATCACTCATTCACTTTTGCACACCATCCTCATAGTAGCCTTCATGCGTAAGAAGCACGTTTTCTCATTGATGTTACTTGTTAATTACCCTCAAGTACTTTATTATCTAAGAAACAATATCACCCATATCAAGACGAACTATAAGTTAACGTGCCGACCACTAAAATAACCGAATTTTCTGAAAAATGAAAAAAAATATAAAACGTGACCAGCGACAGAAAATTTCTACAAGCAACTCGGCGAAAAATTAAGTCCGAATTTGCTTATTATGGACGGAACTGGCTACTGTGATTCAGTTTGTACATGGCTGTCGCTTTTCGAAATATTTAATGCGCTACAAACGCGACACACACATACATTGGAAGGAAGCATCGGTTCCACGCATAGCATACACAAAATCCCACCAAAATATTCCTCGAACCTCGCTGTTCGTGTTAGCCCAAAGCTTGTTACGCGCAGGCAGGGATCCTCGTCAACATCGTTTTGTTGACAGGAGTGTCAGATGTGGCACCGAAAACCACCTGTCGGGTTCTTTTTTTCTGTGAGCCCGTTTTGTACGTGTTTTGTAGTAAAGGTGTCCCCGAAACACGACACGCCCGCATTCAAATAAATGTCTCCCCGAGACACCGCCACGAAAAAGTGTTTATGTTTTGTAATTTCTTCGCAAGTGACAGGACGACAACCCCTTTTTGCGCAGTAGGCACACAGTGCTATATGCAGTGAGCGCTCATCTCGGCCTCCAGGAGGGTATAAAATACGATCTGTCACAGCTCCATGCTATTCACCTCTTTTGCATGGGCTTTCACTCCAGCAAGCAATGTTGCTATTGTGCCTTTCCTAATGACGCTCCCTTCTCTTTTTTTTATCATGACTTCTACCATAACCCGCTTCTGTCGAGACAGCATGACACCTAGCTACATACTGCGTCGAGGCACTCTGACACAGTATTTTTATTTGACAGCGTCGTTGCTCCTCGAATGCATCTTGCCGTCGTTTTCTACCTGACTCGGGCCTTGCTTGGACGTTCTAACGTGGCTGTGAAGCTACGGCGTGCAGAGAAGCTGAATAAAGAAATTTTACTACAGATTGAAATCTCTATCACAATTCAGGAAATGTAGTGACAGAAAAAGTTATGCTTATGTGTTTGCGTGGGTGCGGATGAGTATAAATAGGTGTAATCGACGTCACCGCTGCCTTACATTATATATGTAAGAGTTGAAGGATGTGTTTGTTACGTAACACTTTAGACACAGGCATAGATGAAACAATAGGCACAAGTACAGATACTAAAATGAAAAGTCAGTATTCAGGCCCTAATTCAAAGCGGCCTTCATATAGTGGCAATTAAAATTGAAGCAAGCTAGTGTCCTGCCGAATGCATATCGCAGTGTCAGATTCCTGTTCACCCTTGAAGATTCCTGAAGACCACCGAAATTGGTTTTAAACACGACTGTTCAGGTGCTCCTGTTCTCTTGTATACTAGTACACCGCACACATAATCAATCGCTTTTAAATGTTATAAATTTTCAAACAAATTTCTTCCACTTAGAGTATACCTATCTAGCCGACCTTGACTTAGCACTCTCAAAGCCGTTTAGTCGACTGGATATACACCGTTAATTGCGTTTTATGGCATAACTTCATGAAGAACATACCTTACACCTCGCAAGATAAAAACCAAAAACAAATGTTTCACGAACCGCAGGATTCAAATGACATGCTCTCACGTCTGTGTGATTAAATCGGTGTGTATGGAGAGGCAATATTCTATCTACAAATCAGATGGCAGGTCGTAGCATTCATTCATGATGCCTACGTCATGTAAAGCACGAACTAAACAGCAAGCTAAAGACGTAAAGTTTGTAAAAACGGCATGTGTGCTACAGCCGAAGTTTCTACAGGTGGACTTGGCTATTTCAAGGCTGCAACTGAATACTTACGCTCACGTGTGTGTTTTTCGTATCCTCGCCTACCTTCGAAACAAAGGAGGTGGAGAAGCCGACTGCGAAAGCGGAGGAGGAGATTGGGCGCAGTAAGAAAGCGCTTTCTCAAACCAGGAGAATTGGACGATTCAGAAGAAAGAATAGCGGTGTTTCATGAAAGAAAAGCTGGGTGTGTAGGGGGGGGGGGTGCACACGTTTCGATGAACCGTGGTTGTCAGAAGAAAGCACTACTTATCAATCCTTGGTTAGAAGTTCTTATATGGACTGAATACCGATATGTTTTTGTTGCGTGTTTGTCGTTTTGCGTGGACTCAAGAGCCCCCTTCTGAAATGTTGCTACTAGTTGGCCGGAGCTATATAATAAACCAGCAAATATCAAGATGACTATTAATATTTCCTGTCCATTGGGACCAGAAGTCTGACTGAAAGAGTTTGATATTGTGTCAACGGAATTTTCAGGTAAACGACAATCGCTTTCGAAGCGAAACACTTTTTATAATCAATATTGTGTCATGGGCTGCGGCGGCTGCATTTCCAATGGAGGCGGAAGTGTTGTAGGCCCGTGTGCTCAGATTTTGGTGCACGTTAAAAAACCCCAGGTGATTGAAATTTCCAGAGCCCTCCAGTACGGCGTCTCTCATAATCATATAATGGTTTTGGGGCGTTAAACACCACATATCATCATAATCAATCTTGTGTCATGGTTGCGTAGGCTTCCTCGTCTTCCCCGCAGCAGAAGTGGCAGTAGTTGTTGCTGTCAAATGGGCTCTGGGACTACCGGGGGGAGGAAATGTGAAATAAAACTAGATTATAATTGGATAATGACGCTTAATTATAACGATGAAAATGAAGCTTGAAAGAAGACCTAGATTTTTAGGTCCACCCTCCAGTACGTTAGCCCACTTATTGCTTTACTGCCCGACTGTCGTCATCGCATGAAACTGGCAAAACTTCATCTGTTGCAGATGCAGTAGTAATAGCTTTGCATAAATCTGACATATAGCAACCGGTACCTGAATAGGGTGCTAATTTCTCAATAAACATGTGTAATAACACTCAAGGAGTTAGAAAATTATCCCCTGGATATGAAAAGAAAACAGACATAATTTTGTTGAGGCGTCCTCAACAATAAGCGTGAACACCCGAAAATAGGGGCACAACATGCGGATTGTACTACCTGAGCTAACCTTCTTTCATTGATTTAAGCCATACTAAAATAATATCATAGAAATAAAAAGCAAGAAAGAACAGGAAAAACTGAGTGCGATGTTCCACGAAACAAAACAATATCCCTGTATGTACGTGTTTCAGTGCAAATATCGTTGAAACATGTATTTTTCGACTAAAGAGAGTATATATACAGCAATTATTTAATGTTCTACGCGAGAAAAAAATTGGTGAAGCAGACTCTGCAAGCACTGCGTGAGACATGAGCGCCATCTGACACTACAATTGGAAAACGAAAGGATGACTTCTATTAAAAGGAGCGCGTGGCATGAGCGCGCAATTTCGGAGGCCATAATTAGTAGAACGCAAGGCCACTGCTAGATGGCAGCCCTGTATCGTCTTATCAAAGCGTGGGAAGCACTCGTCATTTCGTGCGTAGCATAGCACTGTTAATGCAGCGTAATAAACGCTATGGCTCTTAGAATTACTAACGTAAGTTTTTTCTATTTTAATACAAAGAAATGCACGACAAAATGAGGACCTTTTGATGTTGTGCCTCTTATATCCGCAAGGTTTGCTTTTTTAATCGACGATGCACGGAAGTGTGCACGTAGAAACGAATCAAGATTGGAGGGCGTGGAGGAAGTGGTTGAAATTTAGTCTGCCACAAAAGTCGACCGACCAACCGTCAGACCAAAATGTTTGCTTTAAAGTATCCTACGAAAGGCTATAATTTTCAAAAACTGCATGGTTGACGCTTGCTCTTCACTTTCGCTTACGCGACATCGTAATCAAAACTCCGTGTGCAACGCCTTCTCAATCCCTAGCGTTGGTGCACTTTTCAGAGGACTTGTCAACAATGCTGCAATATAACGAACGCTTGTGCACGTAACGTTCGACGCTTCAAATTAAGCTATAATGTGTGAGGCAAGTGCAGTTGCGATCGGCCCACTTAGCCATAGTTCGTGAATGATGATGAGTGGGGCGAAGCGACTGTCAGTTCGTCCATGCGTCCATCCATGTGTCCATTCATGCGTCCGTCCCTCCGTCCATCTGAGCGTCCATCTGTTTGTGCGTCCATGCGTCCGACGTCAGTACGTCTGTTCATTCGTCCGTCTCTCTGTTCATCCATCTATCCGTGCGTTAGTCCATTGGTCAGTGCTTCGCCCCACTCGTCATCATTCACCTCGTGGAGATGCTGTGATTTTCTTTTCTAGGAAATCGGCATAGTGCCCATTACACATCCGCAGTGTCACGCACACCTGTAAAACTACGCACTTTTTTATGCTTCCTACTGGTTACATCAGAAAAAGTTCTGTACCTTGAATATATATATATATATATATATATAATAGAAACGAGTGTATACTTAAGGGCTAGTTTTTCGTGTTTTACACAATATTGATTGATATGTGGGGTTTAACGTCCCAAAACCACTATATGATTATGAGAGACGTAGTAGTGCAAGACTCCAGAAATTTAGACCACCTGGGGTTCTTTAACGTGCACCCAAATCTGAGCACACGGGCCTACAACATTTCCGCCTCCATCGGAAATGCAGCTGCCGCAGCCGGGATTCGAATCCGCGCCCTGCGGGTCAGCAGCCGAGTACCTTAGCCACTAGACCACCCCGGCGGGGCTTTTACACAATATTAATGAGATCTAAGAGACAATGATGTCAATGAACGTATAGTGGAAGTTTTTAGGCCAATTGTAATGTGAATGAGACGAAAGAAAGTGGGTGAAAAGATACGGAACCTGCGACCTTCGAATAACGCGTTCCGTGCTCGCTCTCTCTCCATATATATATATATATATATATATATATATATATATATATATATATATATATATATATATGTAATCTTTGACGGCTGGTGCGATTCTGCCCTTCTGCTTGTGTGTCACGCAACAATACACACTTTTCAGTGACTCAACCCACTGCATGACATTCATGTAGTGTCTTACTGAATCGAAGCAGTCTAAAGCTAGGGGGTACTAGAACTTTTGAGTGGCGCGACCTAAACGCTTTCCCCTTGCTTTCTACGTCCCCAACTTGTGGCGAAAGTAGCGGCGGCGCTGCCATCGCCTAATCTTCCCACTTGGTTTACTCGGCATGGCTGGCATCTCGGTTTTAGTCACGAAATGACGAAGAAGTAGCGTCTAAACCATTGTTACTCGCTAGGTTGCACAACTGGATATCCGCGTGTGCAACAAAGTCGGAAGTTATCACTTTTCAAGGCCCAGAAAGACGCAGAACGACGACTTCTTTGGAAGCGGAACCTCCATCGGCTTGACAAGCCGATTGACGCCGATTGTGCTGTGTGCGAGTTACATTTCAAACCGCATTTCATTGTTAGAGACTACGTACACGTTATCAATGGTGTTCAAGTCCGAATTCCTAGGGGAACGCCGACACTTGCCCCTGTTGCAGTCCCGACGATCTTGCCCAACCTGCCTGCATATTTGATGCTCAAAACTCCGGCTTCGCGGACCCAAACAAAGCGGCGTCATCAGTGTGTGCCGGCTGAGAATGACAACAGAAAACGGCGACGCATTAGCACTCCTGCACAGCTCCTTGTGGATACCAACGGTGCAACTTCTGCAGATGGCGACGAAGCTGACGAGGCAAGCTCAAGTCCCTCGTCTGACGCGGTTGTCACTCTCGGTGACCTCCGCGGTCTTGTCCGACCATCAAAGTCATGGTCGCTGCACGAGTTTCCTGGATTTGCCGGCGTGTCGCACGTAGCGTGCTCACTGAATCCTAGCACTCGTGAACTTTGCATTCAACGAGCCGTATACTTCACCTGTAAAGACAATGGAATCGCGCAATGTGAAGCATTCGTGCAAGAGAAACTAATAAGCAAGTCCAGTTTAGTAACTGTTCGAGAAGCCTCAGATGCTCTGCAGCTTGTTGCAAGCATCCCACTCGGTTGTGGAGCAGCAGAAACTTCATTTTTGCCACCATCGGACCTTACCCACGGTCTACACGCGCAAATGAAGTCAAGATGAGAAATCTTCTACAGTGTCAAAAGCGTACAGAAGCACCTATAGAATTGAGTAGGCTATAAATTGCTACAGTGGCGTAAAAAGGATGTCATTTTTCGTGCATATTTTCTTACACTCTTAATTTTTTGACGGTACACCAAGAAAAAAAAACAATTTTTCCTAGAAGAGGCTTGTAAGCGAGATAACGTGCAAATAATGACGCGAAATCTCAAAATAAATCTTTGATCTTGAATCTTTCTGTATTAAACCCGTGATGGTAAATTTAGCAGCATTAGGGATATCGGTGCATAATTCATCGATCTAAGCCAATTCATTGTTGCAGTTCAGTGTCCCTTCAAACGATCTTTCGACCATGACATCTTTTTTTTAAATGCATTTTGGAAAGACAACATTAACGCTGTCGTTCTGTTTGCTTTGCTTTATGTTATCTTTTGTATCCTGGCTCTATATTTTACGTTTTTTACAACTGACCTGATTGCAAATGTATTGTGTTATAAATATGTAAACCTTCTATTTTATGTTATCAATTATGATTAACACTAGTTACGACTCTGCTTTGCAGTGTTGTTGCGTTTTTTAAACTCTCAAAACCTTCCACTACTATGTTTCACCTAAGACATTCTTTTGCAGTATTACGTATTTGCATTTCTGTGGGTCCTACAACAATGAATCTATTCCCATATTTCAAAACCAAAGGGAGGTTTCGAAAAACTCTGCTGTTTTTCAAACAATATCAATAAAGCCTACTTTTTTGTCGTGTGTGCACGCAACCACAAGCAATGAGCCTTTTAGTTTAGTCCAGCTTTGGTGTTTTACGTGGAATGGACCATGAGTTCTTCGTTTTGTGGACACCATATTCCTTTTTTTTTTGGGAGGGGGGCGCTTCCGGTGTGTACCGGCCAGCTGGTTTCTTGTCTAAAATGTGTACACTATAAAAATTAAAAAAAACGCACTCGTTATATTGTACAATATGCTATGCTGCTTCGGGCTGCAGTGCGGTCAGCAGCAACTTCAATAACAATAATGTCAAATAACCTTTATTTGCGCGAAAAAGGGGCGATATGTGAATAAGAAAAAAAAAGAGGGAGATCATCTTCACACTAGGCTGGACGGAGAGGTACCAACACGTACGCGGAACGCCTGCCAGCTATCCGCCCGGGAAGATTGGTCGACGCCAGCGCCACCACATCATTCCACGCCGAAACGGCTGCTCCCAGGCAGCTGCTCGCGCCACTCAAAAGCTTCTAGCACACTCTAGCTACGGTGTCGCTGCAATCGTGCGTTCCGGTTCGCAGCAGGGCAAGCGCTAATATAAAACTCTCATGGCGCCCGCTTCGCCCGCAACGTCCGCAGCGCTTGCAAACGGTATTCTAAAACTCCCTAATATGACGCTGCGTACGCTCCTCGCGTATACCGTTTTTTTCGGCTACGTGATCTTCTTGGTGTTTTACGGCAACGCCAAGCAAATAGTGGTTGCTGCATGTCTCCCAAATAACAAACTGTTAAAGGTAGGCTGAAACGAGTTTGGAACACTGACTGTTTTATTCTTCGTCATAACTCCTTCCAATCACCGATATGAAGCACGCTTTTCAAGCAGTCACTGTTACAAGCACTTTTAGAAGGTAAGCTGGTGAATAACTTTGAATTGGTAAGGTGAGCGTCTGTCACAGGTTCCGTTAATTCGGGAGGCGATTGCTGGGCTAATTCCAAGGGTCGAAGGATCGGCCCCCCGAACCGCACCACGAAAGCGTGGACAATTTAGAAGTGGTCCTATTTGGCGCGCCAGCGGACGCCGGCTGTGGCCCAAAGAACAAGTCAGAGCAGAGAGTTGATAAACAAAACAAAATTATATTCTCAGTTATGGCAGATCATAACGATACACAAGTATGCACACTCGACAATAGTTGAACACAATATGTCACCAATCAAACAATGTACCACACAGTACAATCAGCCACACTCGAAACAATGGACACAGACAACAATATGCACTACAATGCAGTCGCATGCATCGAACAACCAAGACACTTAAAGACTAAAGAGTTAGAAAACTTATTTAGTCCAAAGTTCTTGGAACAAAAGTCTGGATGATACTCTTCCGATAATCACTCACTCAAACTCCAGCGTTGTTGTCGTTTCACTGCCCCCGAAGTTTCTCTTCCAAGATACCTCGCGTCTTCAATTGGCCACTCTCCAAGCTTCAAACTTCTTCGCGGAAACACGTCGGCTTCCCACACGCAGCTGTTGCCACGCGTCTTCGCTCGTTAGCGGTAGACACACACTATTGCCTGTAGCTCGAGTCTTCACCCCTCAGGTGGAAATCCTCTTCTTCTCCTCCTTTGTCACGGAAAACAAAAGGCTTCGCCCACAGGGCGGGACACCCTACGCACTCTGGCGCATACTTTCTTCTTCTCCTGCTTTGTCACTACGGACAAAACCTTCACCGACAGACGCGGCGGAATAACCTACACACTCCGGCGTTAACTTCCTTTTTCTCCTGATCTCTCATCTCGGCTGCTCGATTAAATACCTTCCGCGCAATATTCCAGAAAGTTCTCATCATTTCGTCGGCGCGATACGCAGCGAAGGCAGGGGGAAAGAGCGAGACGGTACGAGGGCCATCCGCGAAAGATGACGCAACCCTGCATCACCACTCCCCTTTCCATCGAGAACTTTCTAGGGCTTTCTCGGTACCTACGCTTCCGAGAGGGGAGAGGGACGCATGCCCGGGGATTCTTTGGATGCTTGTTTTCTTTTTTTTATTGTTGACCTCGTGGCGTCACTCCGGCTCTTTGTGGCGAGAATTTGGCGGCGCGCCCTTTTTGAGCGCTCGTTTTGTTACAGCGTCAAAACACTGTCTTTCGGAATCTTCCAAACTTAAAGGAAACGAACGTCAAAATGTTTACGGTTACACGTTCGCTACTTGTGTTGCTTCCGTTTTACGGCTAACAGCATATATTTTTACTGGATCAAGAAAGTTGTATGCAAATTATTATTGAAATGAGTAACTGATAGATATGTATGTTTAGAACATTTTTTAACTATTTAGAGTACTTGGTACTTTGCTGTGGGAGAGTGGAAAGCCGTTCATGTGAAAATCAAGAGGCAAAAGCTTGTGAAGGAATTCCAGTTCGCTGAATTCTTCGGGCTTAACCACATGCTACCTTGAATAATAGAAATATAAACAGAAGGTAAAGGCTCTCATTAGCCTGAGTACTAGACTTATACTTCGAAAGTTATTTCATAAAAATTGAGATAAGTGAGTGAACGATCACCTCACGCGTGCCAAGAAGCAACGCATCAGAAGAATTTTTTTATTTTTCTTTTCTGCCACTAGTCAATGCAACGTTGCCTCCATCTTTCTGATTCGATCAATAAGCGACTGTAGTCGGTTACAGATTTAGAAGTGAGCGGTTGTTTCTCCTCAAAGGCCGATGCGCACAAGGCTGCACAAAAGAGCGGGTTTTCCCGATTGTCGTCATGAGCTGGACGGCCGTTGACTTTTCCAGCAGGCAACGTCTCCGAGATAAAGAGCAGGACTACTTCTTTAGTCGCTGAGGTGATCGGTTATCACGCTAAGGTCGTCTGAGCGAGGCCTCCCCTGACTTATTGGGTTGTATCCAAGTATGGTGACTTATTGTGCCACTAATTATTTTACCCGTTCACACGTAAGACGCACTCCGATACAAAACAGCCCTACACGAAGCCGACAATGATTGAAAACAGCCTCACCACGATTTTTCAGAGTTCTCGTTAGGGCTTTAGAGGCCCTACACGTAAGGTACACAAGAAAGAACAAAAACGAGCACATCGTTCCTTCCGACTTGCGTGGACTTAGAAAGCCTGTCACCATGACAAACAAAGCCACGCCTGAAAGCACCATAAATTGTTCGCAGGTGGCACGTCAAGTACTTCAGCGATTGTGGAATGGGTCTCCTCGCTCCACTCTGCCCCATCCCCTTGCTTTTTTGTGTTTCTTCTGAAACGGTGGGAAAAAACATGCAAGCATCCAAAAGCCACGCCACGACAAACTTGAACAAACAAAATGCGCCAGAAATTCAAAGGTCAAGCCAGAAAGGTGGCAAAATTGAGGGGTATTCTACCGGACGTTCCTGTGCAGTCTCCTTGGTGCTAGACGCGTAGAAACAAAAGCAGTGATGGAAGTCGGGGATTCGTTGTTTCCCAGGAGATCGCTAAGGGCAGCAGACTCTTTGCGGAGATAGCCCTTCCCTCTCGCGGAGTGCGGATGGGAGGAAGGACAACAAGCTCCACCCCGACTTTATATTTTTTTCTTTAACCTGGATGTCTCCATGGTTGTTTCGTCGTCCCCCACTTGGGTGAGCGCCGGTCGATGGTTTTTTCTAGATAAGTGTCCACCGTGTGGTGTCGTCTGCCACCGACCACAGTCACGGAGAACAAAAAGAAAGGAGGGGGAAATTGGCGCCGTTACTTCTGCGCTTTGCGGTTGCTCGTCAAGTGGTTCCGAAATTGGGTGGCCGACAAAGCGATCATGGACAAAGAACGAATCTGGCATTCTACCTTGCTTTCACTGGCAGGTGGTCGCACTTCTTAGAAAGCAGAAGGAAATTAACGGTGAATGTTTAGGTATAGTACTTACCGAGACATCTATCGAGCATGTGTGAGACTTGTATGTCCCTATATTTAACCAGCTGTAGTTGCCGTGTAGCCCAGCTGACTGTACAAATGCTTACGTGATATATTTCTATCAAGTATACAGTGTATCAAGTATAGTAAACTGCTCTCTGAACCTAGAGTACACTACTGGTCCTTGGTGAATATGGTCGGCCCGCCTTTGGTCGAGCCACTGGTGTTGTGGTGCGTCATGTACCTTGTGGTGTACCGACATGCGACGTCACCACGACGCCACAAAGCTTTGTTTGTGATGCCACGATGACAACATGTTTTGTTACAAGTGAAGTCACGACTGCGTCGTGCCAGACCACATGGATGCCATGTACCTTGCGATAGCCCTTCAGCCCCCATGGGTCCATCTGAGTATCACGTGGCGCTGGACCTACATTTATTAGCTCTTTTGTTTCGGACCACTCGTCTTTGCGCCACCATGTCATGGTGTTTACTCGTGCCTGGTCTAAATGGAAAAGACAAAAAAAAACACGTGCCCCCGGCACTTTATTCTCATTGGTACGTAGCACAACAGTCACCAAAGGCTGGTGGTGTTTGCACTCGCCGGCTTGTTGTTTTCGGAGCTCCCTCAAACAGAAAGTTTAACTGGTCGGTATTCAGGAGTCTGTAATTATTAGCTGTCACGCTGTAACAAACAATTAGCTGTGTTATGACTATCAAATTCTCAGCAACATATCACAGAAAAAAAAACGCGAGGCCAGAGTTTGACGCCAAGGTATTGCGCAAAAAATTCGACCTCATCCCGGCGAGAGCCTGGAGATTGTAGCTCACTTTATTTTCCCGTAAACTTTATATGATTTAGTCTGAATAGCTTTCTTCTTTATTCTATTGTGCTTGATTTCCTTCTTACGTCCACTGTCTTCTAGGCATGTGATAGTTCTGTCAAAAGTCGTTGCTTTGACTGCATAGTTGTTCTACTTCCAAAAGTAAATAAAAAAGGTATGCCAAGCCAATCAGAAAATTTGCTACCTGCAACTGAGTTGTTTGGCGTTGGTCATTGTGTATTGCTTTGCTGTAATGGCGGTCATTCAGATAAAATCAAAATGTGTTCTCGTAAGTGGTAATCGCCTACAATGCGTAAAAAATACTTGAACCAATAGCCGATACGTGACTAGTGGCTGGTGTGTCACATAGAAAAAAGACAGGAAAGGTGAGCAACTCACATGATATGGTGCGTTTTATACATTCACAAATATATGTTTACAAATTGGTGCATACGGTAACATACATGTAGATATATAGACTTGCTAAAACGATGCACACGTTATTTTTTTGTTTTGATGCTTCCCCACACCTCTCACCTCTAAGCTTGCTGTGAGAACTGGACAGCTCAGCAAGTATTTGATACAAGGAGAACTGCAGTGATTACGCTCCAAGATTCGGGCACTGCGTTCCCCAAATTTTCACTGCCTTCCCATGTTTTCCGTCATTGGAAGGGAACTTACACAGCTGATGCGGTAATAAGATCTTCTTCCCACATTGTTCCGGGCTTTTCCCTCAGCTTTTTTGAGAAAAAAATTAATAGAAAATGCTGTGCAAATATGCCGCCCAACTGGAGGGACTGGCTAGCTGCCACGGGGCCCATCCTCTTCAGGGACTCTTCTTCGAACACTTGCTTCTCGGTCTCCGCTTAACGATCAAACTGGCGTACGAAACAAAGGTGGTCGGTTAAGCACCTTATCGAACGCCGGCCGACACGAACGCGGAGGCCTGAAGAAAAGATAACTCTTATTTGCAATTCGTATACGCCGACGAAGCCCCCCCCCTCCCCCCCCCCCCCCGAGTTCTTCAGGGGCTCCGACTTGCATCAGTAAGGCTAAACTTCCGGGTGGGTGGAAGGCTATAAAGAGTGAGGCAATAAAATAATAAATCTGAAAGCCTTACTTTCAATAAAAAAAGCCACGTTAGGCTTTATACTGGTGACAATAGGAATATTTAAACCGAAAAGCGCCGGATGTATTGCTAAATTTTGCTCGTTATACGTCAGCTCAGTGGAGCGTTAGCCGAGCGTATAAGATCAGCTGTACAGTGAGGCATTCTCAGCCTGTCATATCCCTGTTTCCTTGGTGTCCTTTTGTGCCTGTGTTTGAGCACGTACGGCTAATAATAATAATAATAAAAATAATAATAATAATAATAATAATAATAATAATAATAATAATAATAATAATATTAATAATAATAATAATAATAATAATAATGTTCTTTTGTGCATAATATAAAGTTTAGTTCACCATTTAACGTTATTCGGTGCTCGCCGTTTCATCCGACTTCCTATGCAAGAATAAACCAGCAATAGCGTACTATCACTACCGACGCGTTCCACAATTATTATTTGACACTCCGGACCATTTAATTTGACAAAGATAACATGCATGCTGTAGCACTCATTCAAACAAGTTGCTCTCACTCACTTCTTGATGTAGCTGTATTGGTGCCGTCTGTGTTAACAGTAAAATATAAACAAAATTAAGATGGGCACTGTTCGGTCAGGTTTTTTCCTTGCTTTTTTATGTTGAAATAAATCATGTTAGCAGCGAAGATCATCAATCTTATATTTCATTACTCGAGCTATCATAGCTCGTTGGGAGTTTCAGTGCTAGTCTTATTTTGAGAACTCACTTGAGAATCTTTCTTTAGTGACATCTTCATGACCTTCAGCATTAGTTCGCGCATATATGCACTGCGCCATCTGCAGAAAACTTCAGGCCAAGATTTTTTTCGCAGTGTAACTACAGTGATTTCTAAACAACGAGTTGCCATGTCAGGCCGTAGCATTGGTCTTTTACTAGGTTGCGTGTCTAATATTTAGGTTCGTAGAATATTTCAATATCAGAATCCAAGATCAAAAATCACGATATCATTATTAGGCACGCCTATAGGTGGAGGGTTGAGAAGGTATCGAGCATCAAGCGTTCATTAACGTGCACCCAAATCTTACGCGTAAACGGACCTTTAGCATTTCCTTAACATCGAAGTGCGACTGTCACGACCAATATTTTATTTGTGACATTCGGGGCAGTAGCTGATCTCCGTAAATGCTGCCCAGTACGGTGGACAAGAGAGTGAGTTGTCGTCTAATAATTTTAATGTGTGTGTTCAAAAGGATCGCCCTGCGGGGTGTCAGAAGGGTGTTCGGAGATTGCAGAAATGTCTGTACGCGCTCGCGTTAGATAGAGTGCCCCCCAGCTTATGCTACAAAAAAAGTTACTTTCGACTGTTTACAATACGTATTCTCACTTGAAAGTGGGCACTGTTATTGGTTGGTATGACTTATGGCTTCGAGGGTCCGCCATCTTTCGCCCCCCAAAATCTTTTATCCAAACGCGACGACGATGACAATGGCCCGTGTCGTCTACTCTCGCCGGAGACGTCGGGGTTGCCCACGACGGCGACCGTATCGTCGTGTATACGAAATCACCCTCCAGCAAGTTCATATAACACAGCACGGCCACAACACAGGCACACAACGCCGCCTCCTACGCGGTCCAATACCACTTCCGTCTCGCGCCGTAGTCAATGTACGTTTGTACATTGGAGACACCGACTTCGCTGCCACGCCGCTTTTGATGCCTTAGCAGCGGGTCTTGCCATCGTTGTAAGTGGGTTGATGATCGACGCGGCTGAGGGTGGTGGTCTTTGACTTGCGCTGCACTTGATCTGGCTGTTGTTATTAGTCTCGCGGAATGGTCCAATTAAAAGCGTGTCCTAGAAGCTAAGGAAGCACATACGGGGCTGAGCAACTCAGAAGACGCCGGCAACATGTCCGAAGCGTTGGTAGTTTTACAGCGACTAATTTTGTAGACTGTGTCCGGTTGGAAATAGGATTTTCTGTTATGGTTGGGATTATGCAAAAGCTTCGTCATGTTGGACACACGTCCGGACGACTCCAGATACGTGAAAACAACAGATGCTTCCGCACCTCCACCAAGCCATTCTCGTACAGCCATTGTATTGATCCACACAATCAACGAAGTTTGGTGCGCGCAACACACTCAGGTTGACTTTCCAGTGCCCATCCATACGATACTCCTGAACCATGCGGACGCAGTCGTTGAACTGCACAGACACGCACAAAGACACTAACAAGAATATTAAAGGCGTAGTGGGGGAATTCAGCACTTTCTGAGGCACGTGTTAGCGAAGAGCGGCTTACACCAGGCCACCGGAGGGAATTGAAAAAGGTAAGTTCACTTACGACCGTGACACTCTCGGTGTGTAGTATGCTAATCATCGTTAAATCCGTTCGAGAGTTGCGATTGTCCGGTGGTGTAGCAAATGAGTTGTGGGAGACGACGTCGATAACCTGTTTACGTCGGTGGATTTGAACTTCGGCCACATGCTTAGTTAAGCAATAGCGCGATGTGCGGCTTGAGTAACCGAAATCTACCAAAAGGCTGAATACACGTAAAGATATTTGATTATTGTCGGCACATTTTGTGTTCCATATTACACATCAAATAAGTTTCCAAGGAGGTACTGCACCCATTCGGAGATGATCGCCCGCGGTATGGGTTCACATAAAACTAACCCTTACGATTCCTAAAACGCAACAGCCTTTACTAACTCCTCTACCTGACCAGCCGACGGTAAGGTGAGACGCGACACCTTGATACCACGCTTCGGGCGCAGCATCGAATTATAGTGAATAGTTCAGAAGGTCGCGGAGAGTAAATGGCATGACAGAGCGCAAATTAGATTCGCGCGCCCTCGTCGCCATGCGCGATCGTGTGCGCAGGACGCGTCTAGCGCCCAATTGGTTCAGCTCGTCCTGATGCGAGGGCTCAAAGGTAAAGGAACGTCCTGCGAAAAGGGAGACAGAGCCCTCGTGTGGTTCCGCGCACGCTCAGCGCAGGACTGGCGCAGGAGCGCTCGATGAGTCCGGCAGGCGAGAGAGGCCATCTTACGGAAGGCGCATGAATTGTGCGCTGGGAATGCCGGAAGCACTCGCTTTTTGGATGCGCCGATTTTGGGCGCTGATACAAAGATCCTGTTTGAAGGTGGGGGTGTGCGTTCGGTATTCGATTCGATTAAGCAGGCACACTTACTATTTGAAATACTCGAACATCCAAAAGCTTCGTGACAAGTACTTATTCAACACATAGAATTACTTCCCCTCGCAAAATTTAGCCAAACTTTTTGTGCTGATCGGCAAATTGGTTTCAGTTTGCCATTTCAACTTTCCCCTTCTCCTTCAATACAGTGCTTTCGCAAATATAACAATACTCAGGGGGTGTGGCCACAGGATAGCGTCATGTAGAAGGCCAAGCCCGTTGTTGGATAGAGCGACAAAGTCATATAAAACAGAACCACTGAGAAGCATAGGAAGCCATTGCAGAATTCAAAAGAGATTTATCAATAGAAAACTCGACTATAATCAGTGTTACCATATATGACAATGCAGATGCAATGAACGTCGTATATATCAGTTGTCATTCTTCTAGCAAAATCGAAATGAATGCTTAGAGGATTAATTTATGAAAGGATTAACATACCAGCACTAGCGTGCTCCAGTGAAAGACCAAGCTCAGTGCCTGGAAAAATAGTGACTGGCGCAGCACTGCCACTTTGTCCAGGACATGGCACGTATCCATCTTTCTCTACAACATTAAATCATATTTTGTGTGGTATTGTCAAGGTGTAATGTTGTACAATGCCTAAAGCTGATCCTGTTTGATCAGTTAGGCCAATGGCCAATTTATTTAGCGTTTAGGCTGTCTCGAAAGTGGTCAAAATGAAATTTTGGTCAATGTGGCCTCATCAAGTGTGAGGCTGTACAGGATGGCTTTATATTCTCTAATAGTAAAGTACAATGTATTCTAAACTCTTAAACACGTTTTCTAAACACACGAAGTTGATTGATATGTGGAGGTTAACGTCCCAAAACCACCACATGATTACGAGAGACGCTGTAGTGGAGGGCTCCGGAAATTTTGGCCAGTTGGGGTTCTTTAACGTGCACCCGAATCTGAGCACACGGGCCAACAATGTTTCCGCCTCCATCGGAAATGCAGCTGCCACAGCCGGGGTTCCATCCCGCGACCTGTGGGTCAGCAGCCGAGTACCTTAGCCACTAGACCACCACGGCGGGGCGAAACACGCAAAGTTGTACTGTTGTACAAGCAAGTGGCTTATGACGATGGAGAATTATGCCTGAAGTGGGTATGCGCCACAGTTAATCGGTGATCAAGAAGAACTTTTCTAACGGGTTGGAATGTTGGACGACACACCCATTCGGGATTCACATATTTTGACGTCTGGTTGTTCCTTAGCTGTTCTAAAGCGGTTTATAACTCGTACTAACGTGTTTTTCTTCCAGACATCAAGCCTGAATAAGGCAAGTTTGCAATGAAGTTTTATCTACTGGCGGGGCTCTGCGGTAGAATAGTGGGCTGACACGCAGAATACGCGGGTTTGAATTCTGCTGTGTATTTAAGATATATTTACTAAGTATTATTTTCTTGATTCATGCGATAGTGGCTACGGCCACCAGTGGCGGGGGCGGACAGCTACGCCACCGCACGCGACAGTGACCTTATAATAGCTTTCGCTCTAAAGAGTCCAAGTTACTTTCAGTGAACTCTCGTTAACGCTTTCAGTGATCAAGTGAAGCCCGATATATATAAAAGAGCATGTAGTCAACTCGCTATAGATCAGGCTCCAGAAACAAGGCGCTAGTTTCAGTTTCAGGCGACATGCGCACTCTCAGTGGTTGCCGGGCATCCTTGAACGAAGTGAGGTTATTTTAGGTGTTGAAAATTATTTACTTTGATCAGTTTCTTTTACAATTAAAGAAATTTGATTAAACTGTAAAAAACTCATCGTTTGCTGATTTGTATCTTTTTTATTCCCCAGTTTGTGAATTTCGCTTAGACAAAGCACGGGAAGATAAGTTTTTAGCAGTTGCTTCCACTTCCCCTCGCCACTTGCCGAGCTATATCACGTGTTGGAGCATGATAAACTAATTACCTTATATAGGTCGCGAAACTTGGTACGAAGAAGGTCGAGAGCATATCGCCATGAGGCAACGCCCACTGACGATTAAAGCGAGACTAGTTGAAAAGGGGAAAATAACCGGAACAAAATACTCAATACTTTTTCATGCAGTCGTAATTTTATATGCGTCAAAGTTAACTACACATTTACTTCAGGCCATAGCTGGCACTTCGCATGGTTGATTGCCTGATTTTTCGGTAGAGTGTCATAAATAGGGGTGTATCTGAGGGCGTATACAGGAAATCTGTTATCCGGACTTGTTCTGCGCATTGCCGGATAAACGAGGCAACGTTCATTATTGCGTTGTGCTTTCGTGCGTACCTTTCGTACTTTATTTATTTCCCGATATGCTGCTCTCCCGCGTGACAATCCGGAGTTGAACTTGGTCACAAAATGTGTAGATCGCCGCTCCTGTGGCTATACCTGTTGCCTTCGCTGGCTCCCGGCCGGCGTGCCCTCGCCCTTGGTGACGGTGAATTAGACACTCTGAACACCGAGACGCTGCATGCACTCAATGGTTGCCAAAGCATTATTCTGAAGGCTGCTGTCTCGCTGCAGTGGTTATCTATGATTGGAAAAAATGAATTTTTGGATTGTTATGCTATTGTGCTCGTCAACAGTTGTGTAAGAATTCCTTCCGTAAATATTTTGGTTTAATTGCAACTACACTGTTTGGTTAATAAAACAACTTTGTTTCCTCAATCTTTCCTGTTAGCCTTCCTTTTTTTTCTCGTGCACGCAATTAGCGAGCCTTGAGGCGTGATAAAATCGTGTAATTATATATGCTAGTAAAAGGTCAGCAATTAGGAAAGCTCTCAATTTCGTGCCATGCCGCAAAAATGCACGACGACGCTACCGCTACCGGCTGTGACGTCATATTTCATTTTCTTTTGTTATTGTTAGTTGTCCCCTCCATTCGTAGATGGCGATGATGGCGGTGAGCTGGTAACTACTGGATGCACGGACTTCTCTGGAAATGACGCTACCAGTTTACATATACCTTTGGTTGGATCGCGCTCGGCTGTCACACTCGATTGGCGTGCCAAGCACGAATACGGCGAAGATAAGACAAGTGAAGCGGCGTACAGGGAACGGAAGCCGCAGTAGGCTTGGTGAATCAGGCAAAGCATGCATTTGACGAAGATAGCAAAGTCGTAGCATCACATGTATTGCGCTTCTCTGTAATGTGTTCAACCAATGATTTCCAGTTTTGCCAAAGCATTCGAGGATTCCTACTAAAGATGGGTGAGCAGAAGTTCTTTAAGCCGTTAGGTATTAACATGGCATGAGTGCATCAGTGAACACAGTTTTCTGCAAGCCTGACTGAACTGACATAAGCACAGAGTAGACCAATTTGTGATGACGAGAGCCTACTTGCTGCTCACAAAGTATATGTTTCATGAAAGGTTTGAACGCGTATTGACTGTGCTACAGAGTTTGTTCATAGTTTACCTTTGGCACATAGTTCAAGCGTTGTGAAGCAAGCCTAGCATTCTTGTTATTCAAGGAAATGCCTACAGCCAGCTTGAAACATTGTGGGCCTTTTCTTCTAATAGCGTCAATAAAATAAACATAATAGACCCACTGGTGCTTCGAAAAATAGTTGAACAGGGAATGCACTGGAGCCCAAGTTTTTAAATGTGGGCAATTTTTTAAACAAGAAATGTTCCACTTTGAAGAATCTCGCCTTGCCGAAGACAAGTCAATTAGCAGAAACATATTTCTCTAACGGCATTCGCACTTTAACGGTTTCTCGTCGCTTTACGTCTCTATCATTCCCCGAACTTCTGCTTTGTTTGGTAATCCAGTTGTCAAAGAAATTATATTGGCTATCATAAAAGACGTAATACAGTCGAGTACGACATGACCTGCTCGTCAATAGTAGCAATTATCGAATGAGTTCTGATATTCTTGAATCATTGTTTTCTCATTATATATATATATATATATATATATATATATATATATATATATATTATGAAAAAAACGCGTTTTTTTTCAGATTTACTGTTCATACTCGTGCATGTGTGTTTTAGTGCGACACGTGATATTTAAAAAAAAAACTTGAGTTTTACTTCTTCTGACCGAGTTTCGCCTTATTGAGAAATCAGTCAGCTTTCGTTCGTCCACTTCCCAACACGCGAGCAACATTTAAAAGTGTTTAAATTTAACGAATGGCAGCGTTGCCCAAGCGGCCATGGAGAAGACATTCAAGAGAGCACGAACACATACAGCTTGCTTGCAAAGAGGGAAAGGAGAGCTTTCTCGAGAACCACTCTCCGCATGTTTCGCACCATTTCCCTGTATTTGCTGACGTCACCACTGACGTCACGATAGAAGTTTTTTTTGTTCGTGAATTATTTCTACTCCGATACATGGCAGCCACCAGTGGTGAAAGTGGCGCTTCAACACAGGATCACCATCTGAGAGCATAGAGAAACATACTTACATAAGGAGCAGACACTCCCGCAGGGCGATAGTTGTTGCGCGAGAACAAGACGACAAAGAGACAAGAAGAAGACGAGCTCAAACTTCCAACTCGTCTGCTTCTTGACCCTTTGTCCTCGTTCCCTTCTCGCGCTATAACTATTGTCATGTCATACCAACTAGCTCAAACAGCCACACTTCCCGTACAGCGCTGTGGCCGAGCTACTGCACTGCTTTCAGCGCCATGAGTGGCTGGTCAGACCCGATAATGTCTTCAGCGCTAATAAAATAACAAAAAAAAGTTTTTCTTTCCAATGCTGGGATTTCAGCCCGTACCATCATGCTCCAAAAGAGAGTGAATTTACCACTAGGCTACACACCCATGCTTCCAGAAATGTAATATATGTACAGTAAATCGGAACAACATGATCGAATGTGTACCCTTCATGCAAAACGATTGCAATAATACATCACTTTCCGGTCACACTTCGCTGATTTTGGTGGTAAAGCACTAAACGTCCTCAGCGAGACACGATATAGGGTGGCTGTGAAAAATTGCACGAATCAGTAAAATTTCTTCTTCGTAAACATTTCGTGCCAAACTTGGGTTTTCATTTTTCTCATGAGGTGGCTATTACATATTTTTACGGGGAGAAGGCGTCTGAAAAATACCTTTACTTTTGGTAAACTGGCAGGCATACAATATGGAGCCCAGCCTGCACGAGCTGGCCCTAACCATCGTCCTCTTTTCTACAATGTTCATTTGTGGCACCCCGTAGCATCACTCCCGGCGGCGAAGGCACCGTCTCGGTGCTTGGTTGGTCCGAGTAATATCGCTTCAGCCGAGTGACGTGAACAACGTCAGAACACGATCGCGCGCTGGTGGCGTTAAGAGGTTCATTTTCATATGTCACGTCGGTGACTTGGCGCACCACACGGTACGAACCCGAGTACGGTGAAGTCAGCTTTCCGCACAGGCCAACTCACCGCGACGGCATCCAGAGAAGGACTGTGTCATCTTGACTGAAGTGGACATCATCATGGCACGCGTTGTAGACCTGTCTTTGTCGTTCCTGCGAATCGCTCCGACGCCGGCGAGCAACCTCACGTGCCACGAGAGCTCTGGAAATCACATCGCGGGCGTATTCTGACCTGTGGCTGACGGCGGTTATGTCATTTCACCTAAACCTACAGTCCTCTGTTCTCTCAATGTTGCGTTCCCCCACACCATCATCACAATAAAGCACAACGTGGCATGTCTCCCTATTGTGAACTTTGGACTTTGCTCTGAAGTGCTGCCACGAGGGATATCCCCTACAACCCTTGCCCCGGCCGGCGACTACCACATATCGGCCTTAACAGAGGATACACCGTCATCTGCCACCAGTATTCAGTCGGGCAGTACACTAGACTGCATAACTGGAATGATTGCCTCTGATCTTCCCGCCGAGCATGTGTCTGCGCTTCGTGGCCTTCTTGCGTCGTATCAAGACGCCTTTGATCACTGCGACCAACCCCTTGGTCAAACGACCGTCGTCAAGCATCGGATCAACACCGGTGATGAAAATCCAGTACACCGTCGACCCTATCGGGTTTCCTCCACTGAGCGCCACGTGATCCAGCAAGAAGTCGACAAGATGCTTGCCCGAGACATCATTGAACCTTCTTCAAGTCCTTGGGCTTCGCCCATTGTGCTCGTGAGAAAGAAGGATAACAGCTGGCGCTTCTGTGTCGACTACAGAAATCCTAACAAAGTTACAAAAAAAGACGTGTATCCTCTGCCGCGGATATATGACGCTCTTGACTGCCTTAGTGGAGCAAATTATTTCTCTTCCATCAACCTTCGTTCCGGGTACTGACAGATATCAGTTGATGATCTGGACCGTGAAAAGACGGCATTCATAACCTCCCGACGGGCTCTATCAGTTCAAAGTAATGCCGTTCGGGTTATGCAATGCCCCGGCTACATTCGAACGAATGATGGACGCTCTTCTTCACGGTTTCAAGTGGTCAATCTCCTTATGCTACCTTGATGACGGCGTTGTTTTTTCGCCAACTTTCGAAACTCACCTCGAGCGTCTCTCAACAATTGTTTCGGCTTCCGCAAAGCAGGGCTCCAACTAAACTCGTCGAAATGTCACTTCGGCCACCGGCAGCTCGCTGTCCATGGACACCTTGTCGATTTTTCTGGTGTTCGTCCCGATCCTGAGAAAATCCGCGCCGTCTAGGATTTCCCTGTGCCGACCTCTGCCAACGACGTTCGAAGCTTTGTGGGCCTTTGTTCTTACTTTCGTAGATTTGTGCGGAATTTCGCTGACGTCGCACGGCCGTTCACGGAACTATTAAAAAAACGTGTCTTGTATGGGGACCTGAACAAGCCAGAGCATTCGTTGAACTGACGAGTAGAATGACTTACGACGCCGCTGATTCTCGGCCACTTTGATATATGCGCTCCAACGGAAGTGTGTACCGACGCCAGCGGCCACGGAATTAAAGCCATTTTGCACAACGACAGCATGACTACGAGCGTAGTATTTCATACGCTAGCCGTCTTTTATCGCCAGCAGAGCGATATTACTCCATCACAAAACGCGAGTGCCTCGCGCTAGTCTGGGCAGTGGCTAAATTTCGGCCGTATTTCACGGACGCCCGTTCACGGTTGTCACTGATCACCACGCCTTATGCTGTTGTCGTCCTTAAAAAATCCTAGTGGACGTCTCAGCAGGTGGGCTCTACGGCTACAGGAATATTCCTACACGGTTGTCTACAAATGAAGTCGCCACCTTGAGGATGCTGATTGCTTGTCGCGTCATCCAGTAGACCCAGCAGACCTTTATGAGAGTGATGAGTCTACTTGCGTTTTGGAACTTTCCGCGTTTAGGAACATCGGAGATCAGCAACGTCGTGATCCTCACCTCAGAGATAATATCCTACGGCATAGTGGTCCCACAACTCCTCCGTCTCTCCATATGTTCCTGCTCCAATGTGGCGACTTATATCGCTACAGCATGCATCCTGACGGACCTGAGCTGCTGTTGGTCATACCACAACATATGCGTCAGACGGTCCTTGCACAGTTGCAAGATATTCTGACAGCTGGTCACCTGGGAGTTTCAAGAACTTATGACCGCGTTTGACGTCGCTTCTTTTGGCCCAGTATTTATCGATCTGTCTGCCGTTACGTCGCCTCATGCAAATCCTATCAACACCGCAAAAAACAGCAACTCTTCCAGCGGGACGCCTTCAGCCCATTCAGATCCCATCCGAACCATTTTATAGGGTACGTGTTGACTTGCTAGGACCGTTCCCTTTATCGGCTAGCGGAAACAAGTGAATAGCAGTCGCCACGGATTAGACCACTCGGTATGCCACCACGCGGGCCCTTCCTACTAGTTGTGCGACCGACGTCGCTGACTTTCTTCTAGAAGACGTCATAGTACACCGCGGCACTCCTCGGCAACTACTTACCGATCGGCGTCGCTACTTTTTATCACAAGTTATTCAAGGCATATTACACTCTTACGCTACAAAGCACAAGTTCAACGGACTCACGGAGCGGCTAAATAGTACCATCACGGACATGCTCTCCATGCAGGTTTCTTCCGACTATTGTGACTGGGACTCCGCCCATCCATTTGTAACATTTGCCTATAATACGTCTAGGCATGACACTGCAAGTTTTCACCAATTTTCCTCCTGTACGAATGAGAACCTACGTTGCCTTTTGACACGCTCCTTCCTGCAGTTAGCCACACGTGAGCACTTTCTTGAGTCCAGCACAAATGCTGGAGGTCATGACTGATATGTGAGCGCCGGTGTCAATGAGTGCTGCCACAGTGCTGGTGTCAATGAGTGCTGCCAAGTACCGTCAACATTTACTTTAATCAAGTTGTTGTGTCCTGGTATCGTGTGTAGAGGAATTTCATGTCGGGTCGTCGAAGCAGGCTCACTTCTAGAAGCTGCGGCCGTCAATTTTCCGAGGACTGGTGGTAGGAAGGTGAGCGGGAGCGACGCCGGTTAGTTCAGCGGAACATGCGTCCAGAGGGCGACGGGGAGCGGCTTGGTTGGGCGGGCCTGGATGGCGAAGCATCATCTTGTGCCGTGTAGATCGGCATCCGAGAGCCAGCAGGTGGGCGTCGGGTGTTGGCATAATGCGACCATGGCTGGCAACCCCAGGAAGTGCGGCAATGACGTGAAATATGGCCGACTCGTCCACAGTTAAAGCAGATCGGCCTGTCATCGGAAGTTCGTCATTCTGCCGGGTTCCGGTAACGTGGGTAGTTGTTCGGTCCGCGGGACATACTAGGTGTACTGGGCAGTCGGTAGTCAGGTCGGTTAACGGGGCATAGCGTCTGAAGTTCGGCGTTGGCCAGTTCCTGGCGTACGCAACTCTTGATAAAAAAATCGTGGCGCGACAGTCGTCGGGGGCCTGTACTTGGTCAGACAGGGGAGATGCTGCCTCGATTTCGTGGCGCACGATGCGCACGATATTGTCGGAAGCAGCAGGGGCTGGTGGCAAACGGGCATCCTCGCAGTAAGATGTTGCAGCCGTATTGGGAAGACGCGAAAAGTGTGGAATGATACGGCGACTTTTCGCGTCTTCGAAGCGTCGGAATTCATTAATAACGTCGTCTACGGTCGATGAGTTTCAAAATATGAGGAGATTGAAGGCGTCATCGGCGATTCCTTTGAGGATGTGCGCGACCTTTTCAGATTCCGGCATCTTGTAATTAACCTTCCGGCAGAGGGCGAGCACATGTTGTATGTATGTAACGTACGACTCGGTGCAGGACTTGAGTCGGCACGCCAGTTTTTTCTGCGCAGCACGCCGACGCCCGATGGGCTTACCAAAGAGATCGATGAGTTTCTGCTTACAGATGTCCCAACTCGTGATATCTTCCTTGTGGTTGGAAAACCAAACTTTAGCTGTACCATCAAGGTAGAAAATAATGTTGGCCAACATGAGCGTCGGATCCCAGTTGTACAGAGCGCTCACCTTTTCGTACAGCTGAAGCCATTCCTCCACGTCAGTACTCTCACTGCCCGAAAAGGTGCCCTGGGTCACACGGTTGAGTCACGACGACGGTGCGGTTAGTAGCAGCTGGATTCGGTGCTGTAGGTTGCTGCGTAGTTGGACGAAGCACGGTTGGGGTAGTCTCCGAAGAATCCTCATTTTTGTCTTGATCAGGCATCGCACATGCAGCCAAGGAACGTCCACTGCGTAAAATCGTCGTGGTGTTGACTGTGGGAAGATTTGCACTCTCCACCAAAATGTTACGGGGAGAAGGCGTCTGAAAAATACCTTTACTTTTAGTAAACAGGCAGGCACACAATATGGAGCCCAGTCTGCACGAGCTCGCCCTAAACATTGTCCTCTTTTCTACAATGTTCATTTGTGGCACTCCATAGCAATATCTTGACAAAGGAGGAGAAACGAGCAAAGATGCGCCATTTAGAGGTTGGTCAGACCCCTTCTTTCTGGGCCGTGAAATGGTTCGAGTGGCCGCTCTTTTTATAGTAGATTTCTTTATGATGAAAGCGCGTCACATAGCAGGGATACGGAGTTCGCGCCCCTTGATTAAACACTCATATTTTTTATTTTATTTTTTTTCATACGTGCTACACTTCGCGATACTTTAGGCATAATTCCAGTACCGGAGTCGCTGCGCTGCTATTCAGACAGAAGTGAATGGCAAGACCAAAATAGTCGTACTGAGCTACTGGTCACTACTTTTCTAACCACCGGCTCGCTAGCTGCGGCCAAGTTGTTGTGCCGTGAATAAAGATCGTTTTCTCTCTCTCACATCCTCTGCGTAAAAGAAAAGCTACTTTCATGAATGCAAGTCTAGTAAAAAAACAAGTAAGGAAATATTACGGTGATGATAAATAGAAAGATAAAGAAAAAACAAGAAAGCAACTAAGTGCCACTCGCGTCTCGCAACTCCGCACAAGAAAAATCATTCGTGACATCTAGAAGTTTGGCAACCATTCATCCTGCAGAAGATTGTTTGGGCTGATAATTGTGACGGCAGGGTGTGTTGATGACGTGACCACTTCGTCTTCTGGTGTAACATGCAGAAATCAATTGATCGATTATCATAATACAGTAGCTGGGTATCTTTATTGCGTGTGCAGCAGAAAATTCTAGAGGTCAACAATCTCAAAGTAAGAAATAAAAGAACGAAACAATGCATATGGCAAAAAGGTACCTCAAATGTTTAAAAAAAATTACCTAATACACCAACGTTGGGCAACGTGAAGGCAAAAATATACTCGCACTATCACGTGCTACTGTACAAAAACGCGTGGTGCTACTAAATGCATGCAACTGAGAAATTGATCGAAGCGTTATTGAATTCTTTGGTTATTTATTATTTTTTGCCGGAAATGAAAGGTAATTTACTTTTTTACATTTGATTGAGTACGTCTAGCTTCACCCTACAGCATTTGCAATAAAGTATTCTGCATTTTACTACCTAAAATTACATTACTAACACGACTATTGATTGATATGTGAGGTTTAACGTCCCAACACCACCATATGATTGAGAGACGCTGCATTGAAAGGCTCCGGAAATTTGGACCACCTCGGGTGAATAACGCACAACAAAATCTGAGCACGCGGGCATACAGCATTTTCGCATCGATAAAAAAATGCAGCTGCCGCAGCCAGGATTCGATCCCGCAACCTGCAGTTCAGCCACCGAGTGTCTTAGCCACTACACCAATTCCGCGGAGCTAACATCACCATAGTTTGCTGGCTGTGTCGACATGCTTTTTCGTTTTTATGGTTTAGGCCGTCGTTATTCTATTCTGAATAGATTGAAAATACAATTTAGACAGAAGCCTGTGAGCGAATACAGATTACAAATCACTAAATTGCAGTACAGGCGGCAAGTATGAATACAGTGAGTGATTACCACAAAAAATATGACTTCACTCAAATTTGCACGAACATCTTGAAAACATGTTGACAAAGCCAAATTAGCACAAAACATCTTAAAAATTGTAATAAAATCGTTAGGCAAAGCTTGTAAGCTCTCGTCTTGTGCTGCTGTCTTTCGATGTCACTAAATTTCACGCCGCGGTTGTAGCGACTCCACCTTTTCAAACTCTCTCAAAATTTAACTCTCATCGTAATTAACTTTTGGTTTGTTAGCCTTACAGGCAGAAAATTAACGATGAACTTGATTGTGGTTGCCTGGTTAAGGCGAAAAAGCTGAAGAAAGGAAGGAAAATAGTAGGAAAAGAACGGCAGGGAGGTTAACCAGCCTATAGGCAGCCGGTTTGCTACTCTGTGCATGGAGAGGGGTTGAGGGAGATTAAAGATAGAGAGCACAGAGGGAAGAGAGATAAACACAGCACATTCGGCAGCACACGCGCGCACACTCAGTCGTAGTCAAGTCTTGTCTTTCGCGGTTTGTGACATTGCTGTTACAGCCGCTTGTTCAAGACCGTGTCGCGTAGGAATTTCAACTGAGCTTTTGTCGCCCTGTGTTGCAATGTCTTCTCTCGGGCACTTCACAGAATAGTGTCCACGGACATTTGGCTGTTGTCGATGCGCGCAAGAACGGATGCCAATGACTGTCTCTGGATGTCATACAACGGACAGTCGCACAGGATGTGGTGTAGCATCTCTTCGCAATGACAATCTTATTCATATGACAAAGGAATAAGATTTTGCAAATGCCCCTACTAGCCAAATATATAAGTGATGAAAAAGTGTGGCTTCTCTTCGGTCGAGCCCAGTGGGCATGCGGAGAGCCATCAAAGAGGACAGGTGGTGTTGTGATGATTCGTCTGTTTGCTTGGTGGGTACCATAGTGACAACGTGATTTCACGCGTAGGTCGTCGAAGATTACTGACTGCGAAAATTACTGACAGCAGAATACTGACTGACGTCCACGATAGTGGTATGGCTTCTTCTTGTGTTCCTTCAAGAGCTGCCTGCACGGCAGTATCGGCATGGTCGTCTCCTATGACGCCGCAGTGACTTGGCAGCCACCGAAACGTTACATGATGACCTTTCTCGTGTGAAGTGTGAAGAGGGCATCGAATTTGTAAAAGAAGCTGTTCGTACGGCCCGCGACGCTGTGCTAAGAGCACAGATTGTAGGGCAGCCCTTTAGTCGCTGAAAATCGACCGTTGTTGCGGTGGTTGATTGACCACACAAAGTGCAGCACGCAAAGCAGCTTGTTCCGCTGCTGTACATGCCGTGGAGAGGTCAGTCCTGAAGCTGATGGTAACTCCTCTTGTTGGGACAACTACTGCACATGACGAACATTAGCGATTCGTGGAGCCATCGGTATGTATATGTACACTGTCTGAATATTTCTCGTGCAAAAGAAAAAGAGGCAGTTGTTTCAGCACGGGTGATGATGCTCAGATTTTTTCCGGACCCCTGGTACACTAAGATGCACTGTGGGTCGAATAAGACACCAAGGGGGTATTAATGGTTTAGATGCCTGAGGGAAGTTTCTCGTTGTACTTCATAATCATTTTAGCGAACGATGCTTGGCGCCTCTCTGAAGGCAACAGTGCAAGGGGATGACAGAGAGCACGTGCGAAGTGCCTGATGTGCGTTCTCCGAACTTCTACAATAATGTGAGTTTGTATCAGATAGTCACCAGATCGCAATTGTTGCCTGACGTAATTTTCTCAATGGTATAAAGAAATGAAGTGCAGTAGAAGCATGCCATTAGCTTGGCATGCTTATTAGCCCCGCCGCGGTGGTCTAGTGGCTAAGGTACTCGGCTGCTGAAACGCAGCTCGCGGGACCGAATCCCGGCTGCGGCGGCTGCATTTCCGATGGAGGCGGAAATGTTGTGGGCCCATGTGCTCAGGTTTGGGTGCACGTTAAAGAACCCCAGGTGGCCAAATTTCTGGAGTCCTCCACTACGGCGTCTCTTATAATCATATGGTGGTTTTGGGACGTTAAACCCCACATATCAATCAATCAGCATGCTTAATACTGGTCGTTCTGCGTCTCGCGTGTGAAGTAAAACACGACGTTGAAAAGAACGTAAGAACGGCAATGAAAGGTTATTGTTAAGAAGCAGGGGTGCCTCTGTATGATTAAGTCAAGGTTTTAGACATGCAAGCACCATTGCTTTCACTCTTCGAGATTAAGTGCAATCGTGGATGACGGGACAGGCAGGGGCAGACGCTGCGAGCGAAACAAGCATTTAAGTCAACTGTGTGTAAAGTTTATAACCTTACCCAAGCTCGAAAAGGCTCATCCGTCTATGGCCAATATATTTTATGGCCCAGATACGGTGAGAATTACAAAAGAAAAAAAATCAATTGTTCAATAAATAAAAGTAACAGAAAACAACTTGCAGAAAGTATAGATGCTCAGCGTACTCAGCTGCTCGTATTGGAGCGGCGCCCCATCCAGACTGCATCTGTATGCAGCCAATATTGAGTGGTTAATCGAAACAAGAAAGAAATGCAGCCGTCCTACAAACATGTCTTTGTTCCCAAAAGTGTGGCACTTCGAGGGAGAAGGGTGGTACTGTTGCGTCGTACCAAGATGGTAACATACGCCGCGCATGTGCTTATTTTTCAACATTCTTTTTTTGTTCTGCATGCTTACCTTCTACTTCCCCGGTTAGCTTTGTAATGACTGAAGCTTATTGGTAAGACAGACGAGTGCAATGACGCTTCTTCAGATCACATGATCGACACTACTGTTGGAGTCACGTGGGGCACAGATGGGCCGCCCCTGTGGTCCTCATAGCCAAGTCGTATTGCTTAATTTTTTGAAGGGGCAGTATTTCCAGCAGATGACTCTCGTTTTAACGCGATAGCGTTAAAGAGCTCGTGTCGCACAAAACCCGCCACCGGCGTCGGCCCCGTTGGTTGTGAGCGAAAAATCATCTGTGCGTCTGTGACCGAAAAATCAAGTTACCAATATAGCCACAAGAGGCCGCTACTTATGCACGCGTGCGCGCGCGAACTCACTGAAAACGCCGCGCTATCGAAGAAAAAAAAGTGCTCAAGGTCGTGAGGCGCGCTAGTTTCTTTGCTCTGCCACGCCTCCCTGCTTAGCTTCCAGCGCCTTCGTCGGGACGAGAGAAGAGACAATGCAATTGCAGCATGCGACAAACCTTTGTAACTCCACTCACACTGAACGGATTCCTAAAGTTTTTGTGGCGTTTGAGCTCTTTTAGAGAAATTATTCGATGGTTACATGAAAAAGTGTTTCAGGCCCCATTTAAAGAACGACAAAAGCGAACCCATTTGGCGATAATAGCGCGCGCTGGCCCAATCTACCGCGTGCGTGTTTCTGTGCGTGTGTGTGTAGGTGAGAAAGAGAGAAAGAGAGAAATTAGGGATGAAAGAAAGGCAGAGAGCTTAACCATGGCTGAGCCTGGTAGGCTACCTAACAATACATATGAATAAGTATGCACTTAGTGGTTCAAGGGTGCTCTAGTGGCCGAATTTCGCTATCGCGTTCAACTCTTAAAGGCGAAGCTTAATGGTCCCTAATTTTGTCTTGTTTTCTAAAGCGTCCAAAAAGCCCTCACTTTTTTTTGCGAAACGAGCTCTTTCATGCTATATCGTCTGAAATTCGACCACGAAATCGAGTGGGGATTTAGCCTGCCTGTCTGATTTTTACCATCGAAAAGTTATTGTCACGTAGTCATATTAATGACGAAGACTGCAGTTACCGCATTCAAGGCGAAACTCCTTATTTGGGCGACCCTCTCTGGAGACAAAAACTAGAACTACACCAATACACACTGAACACGGATAGCGGTGGACAGAGCGTCGGCAGTCGATAAGGTGATCTGCACTTAACAACGTCAGTATTTACGCCTACGGCATCAAACGTTGTAGCGTTCGAATTGGCGCGGACCGAAGCTCTTTGAAAAGATGTCATAACTCACTGCCTGCGCGCAATCTTCACAAATGAGCGCAGTCAACCGTGAATCATTTCAAGCATTGCGGTGCGGCTTGCGCCGAGAATTTTAAGTTTGTTTGAGCGTGACTCGATCAAATGCATCAAAATAAAACACTAAGCACGTGAGGCAACGTCATGTAATATAAGGAGAATAGCCACACATAAAGTGAGCTTTCCATAAGATACTTTATTTAAAGAAATGCCTAGCCCAGTATGCCGTTACCACTAGCCAAGTAACACAAAGGGAAGACAAGAGATACTAACTAAGTAAAAGAAGCTCACGGAAGAATTAAGTTCGACAATCAAGAAACAGGGGGCTCTACTATAAATTAATGCTCATTTTCCTTTCCGCAAACGTGCTCTTGCGTCTCTGTGACAGCAAAGGCCACCAGTCGTCTTAACCTAATTAACAAGGCAGTGAGAGAAGTGAGACTGCAGAAATGTCAGTAAACTAGCAAATATATGATAATAAAAAATAAAAAAATTGCATTAAACAATTGATTGCAGCTAGTTAGGCCGTTGTACTTTGCTTGTCCTCAGATAGACAGTGTGGGCGTCTGCTGCTTTCTGAAAGAATTGTCGCGTGTACAGAAACAATAAAAGAACGTAATGGCGTGTGCGCTCCCAGTGTAGTATGGTAATTAGGGCACACATGAAGCCCCAGTCCGAGCTAGCAATAAGCCCGAGGTAATTAGAATACCTTCGTTGTTCAAGTGTGTACCTAGCGATAAAGAGCGAAATTTTTAATGAAGTCGCTGTGGGAAGAAAAAAAAGTGGTAGAAAGAGAGAAAAGGATGAGGTTCTTTTTCATTACGGTCGATCGGTGTGGGAAGTTGGTTTGGAGATAACGTAATCTTACGAACTGACAGAGCATGGCACCGTAATCAGTAAGTCTTTTAAAGGTGGGTAACACACGTGGTAATTCAATGAAAGCGCGTCTCCTTTAGTGCTGGGTGTGAATTCGGTACGTGTGCCTGTAATACTTAATTTGCATAATAACCTACTTAGATGAAATTCGCATCACCAAGGTGTTCATACGTGCTGTTGTCGTTAACGACAGGGAGCATCGATCGAGGGGAGAGCTCGTTTTCGCTGCATGCAACCATTCGACCTTAACACCCAATGATGCCATCGGAAAAATACGGGAAGGTATTGAATGGTTCCAATTTAGATGCCGCCATGAAATTCACCTATTGCGATGCAAAAGCCCGATATGAGACCTTGAAGTAGCTTTAACCAAAATGTGGATAAATTTGACTGGCGCGAGAAGGCGGGTAGTGTCGAAGGGGTTCAAACTCTCGATTTTTTTCATATTTAATTGTTTACATTCATTTATATACGCGCTACTAACATATATCAAGAGCTATTATCACGCAATACATATATCGTTTCGCTACGATACTGTTTTATTTCAAGACGTCTCTAGACCAGGTAGGTTCCTTCATTAGGGGGATCTGCAACAGAGATGAATGGGTAAGAAGCTTCTTCGTCAGTGGTTAGGTTGTTGGCTGTATTGGCTAATTCTTTGTAGCCAATAAATTATGGGCTGGGGGCTATCGGAGATGGCTTAATTCCTCCCGGATTACTTCACCCTTCCTTTTACCTGCTGTGCATAGATCTCGACTGAATTTTGGAAGTAGGTTTTGTTCACCATGGTCTGATTTGTTTTCGGTATTCTGAACTAACGCATACAGACCACTCTCCGCAATGCGTCAGTTTGCAATGCATTGATCAGGAGAACCGTAATGTATTTCACATTGGAAAGGAGTTTTCACAAAACTTAAACAACAACAACAAACGCCTACCTAAACCATATCAACTGAAGAGCAATCCTGCTGCAAAAGAAAACGAGCTCTTTAACACGATTCCTAACTCCCCCACTTCCTAAAAAAATAGTATGTCTCCCTTATGTTAAAAATATTGGCATAGCCATCAGCAGAATTTTAAAACAGAAGTCAGAAAGGCCGCGTGCAAACAGAGCAAGTCAATAAACCTTCAGTCAGAACCCCTAATGACTGCCCACCCAAATTGTCCGAGGCGCCATCATAAAATCTGTCGTAACCACTTTCAGGAAAGGGCTGTAAATGTGCGTGATTTCACCTCCGATGGTTCGGCCAATATTCTGTTCCTGATTCGCAACACACGTTATAGCATAGGTCGAATAAATATCAATATCGTTCTATAACTGAGAGATTTGAAGCATGTGCCGAGCATAGCAGCACAGTACGTTTAGTCTGTAACCTCCTTGTCCTTCCTGCTTCCTTCCTCCTCCTACGCTTAGTCTGACTTCGTGCAGATGGAGACTAAGTCGAAGCAAGCTCAATTTGAGCTGGCTTGGTATGTCGACAAAGAAAGCTTTCAGGTGTGCTCAGTGTCTGTCTAGCATTCTCGAGGAATTTCAAGAAAACTTCATGAATGCAATGCCACTTTAAAAACCACTGTAAGTGGAAACACCCACCCCGCCATTCCACTGGAGCCAAGTGTCATTGTTCAATTTGCAACGGTGACACTCGACCCCACTCGAGCCGCTCAGCCTCGTGAATGGGAGGTCTCTTTCACTTTGCAGTAAGGTTGGAGAACATGGGCTCCTATTCTTTTATGGCTTTGTTTCTGGGCTACAGCACTTTTGTTGGACTTGAAAAATAAAATAACGTACCTGGACGCTAGTATAAAGTGAAAGCGCTTGTTACCTTTTTGCTTATGATTATTTAGCATAGTTTATTACCAATGGTACGCGCGGACAAGAGAGCTAGCTGATTACTACACGACTCCATTTCACGATACTTGAACTTTTGTCGTTCCAAAAAGTTCGACCTTCCTAAATTGAGATCTGTTTGCTGTGTAGGTGTTCTTAAGGCTATGTAGTCTCGAGCAGACTATTTGTTCATTTCTTTCTTACTTTTTTTTAAAATGCGAAGGATTTCTTAGCGGACTTCGGCGACATTGAACGTATCTATCTATCTATCTATCTATCTATCTATCTATCTATCTATCTATCTATCTATCTATCTATCTAGCAGTGTCCAGGGTAAGCATCCTTACGAACATAAGCGCTTCATAGCAGTTTCTTGTGTTGCCAATACACAGGTTCCAGTTGGCCTTGTTGCGCAAGCCCCAAAAACTGGTTATATACCATCTACAACTCTTCAACATAAGCCTGTGCGTGCAAGATCGTACATATATTTAGCGTCATTTCATCACGTGTCGCGCAATTAAAAATTGCAGCACAGTTACCTTCCCTACGCATGCTTCGCGTAACGTCGATACCCAGGTACGTGGGATCTGCCGAAATTTTCATCTCTCTATCTCTTTCCTTTCTATTATTTCACATTTCCCCACGTTGTGTATGGTAGCCAACCGAGTCGAGCTTTGTTAACCGTCATGCCTTTGCTCTCTCTCTCTCTCTCACACACACACACACACACACGCACAGTAGGGTGCCATTTAAGTGAGTTTAGTTTTCTATAACGCATAATTCAGTTGCCGACGATGCAATTTAAGCACGCACATGTACCAAATGTACTGAGCTTGAGGGCGTAAGTGCCCTAAAAAATTTCGCCATCTTACTCCTCTTCTTTTCTATCTCTTTCTTTTCTATTATTCTCTCTCTCCCCCACCCCAAGTGTAGGGTAGCCAGCCGAGCCAAGCTTGGTTAACCTCCCTGCCTTTCCTCTCTATTTATCTCTCTCTCCCCTATCTTTGCATGTTTTGTATGAGGCCCCAGAAACAAGAAAAAATAAGCATCCAAGCACTCCGCACAAATGGTTAACCAATGAAAGCTGAAACGTGCGGCCCTGTTGTTTGTCACAGAACGAGCGCTAAAAATGGGCGCGCCGCCAAATCGTCGCGACGAAACGCCGGAGTGGCGCCGCGAGGTCAAAAGAAAAAAAAGAAAACAAACATCTAAAGGCTCCCCTGGGGCGCGCGCTCTCCCCTCGGAAGCGTGGTTTCGCCGACGAACCTCCTCACCCCACAATGGCGGCCTAGCAAGCGCTGGAATGTTCCAGAAGGAAATAGGCGTGGTCATACCGAGCTGAGTCATCTGCCGCGGAGGGCGTCCCAACCGTCTCGCCCTCTTCCCAGCCTTCGCGGCGTATCGCGCCGACGAAATGACGAGAACCGTCTGGAATGTCGCGCGCAAGGTATTTAACCGAGCAGCCGACATGAGAGATCAGGAGAAGACGGAAGTAGCGCCAGAGTGCGAAGGGATCCCGCCGTGTAGTCGGCGAAGGTTTCGTCCGTAGAGACGAAGCAGGAGATGAAGAGGATTTCCACCTGGGGGGTGAAGGCTCGAGCTACAGGCAAGAGCGTGTGTTTACCGCTATCGAGCGAAGACGCGTGGCGACAGCTGCGTGTGTGAAGCCGACGTGTTCGGGCGAAGAAGTTTGAAGCTTGGAGAGTGGCCTATTGAAGACGGGAGGTTTCCTGGAAGAGAAACTTCGGCGAGGCTTCCTGGAAGAGAAACTTCGAGAGCTGCGGAACGACAACAACGCTGGACTTTGAGTGAGTGATTCTCGGAAGAGTATCATCTGGACTTTGGTTCCAAGAGCTTTGGACTAAATAGGTTTTCTATCTCTTTAGTCTTTAAGTGTCTTGGTTGTTCAATGCATGCGACTGCATTGTAGTGCGTATCGTTGTCTGTGTCCGTTGTTTTGAGTGTGGCTGATTGTACTGTGTAGTACGTTGTTTGATTGGTGACGTAGTGTATGTAACTATTGTGGAGTGTGCACTCTTGTGTATTGTTTTTGATCTGCCATTTTTGAGAATATAATATTTGTTTTGTTTATCAACTCTCGGCTCTGACTTGTTCTTTGGGCCACAGCCGGCGTCTGCTGGCGCGCCAATAAGGACCACTTCTAAATTGTCCACGCTTTCGTGGTGCGGTTCGGGGGGCCGATACTTCGGCTCTTGGAATTAGCCCGGCGATCGCCTCCCTAATTAACGGGACCTGTGTGTGACAATTAATCTGGCATCCGCGACAGTACCTTTTGGTGCTCAGTGTGTCCAAAGTAGTAAGAAAGAGCCTCGAGTTGTTGATAGTGCTATCGGGACGATTTGGTGTGTTGTTCAGTGTTCTCGTTAACGAGTGCAGGGGAGTGTTCCGATAGACTGATTTGGGCAGATACTTTTTGCACGCGGCAAGGTTTTATTTGCGAGTTGCGAGACACAATGGATCTCGAAAAGTTAGTTGCGCTGGATGAGAAGATGGGTCTTTCCGGCGCCGAACTACGGAAATGGGTAAGCCTGAAGGAGAAAGAGGCGGTGGAGAGAGAAAGGTTGGCAGCTGAGAGAGCCAAGGAAGAAAAAGCAGCTGAGTTGGAACGAGAGAGGTTGGCAGCTGAAAGGGTGAAAGAAGAAAGAGAGGCAAAGGAGCGACAGCTGAAGGAAGAAAGAGAAGCAGGGAGCGGCAGCTGAAAGAAGAAAGAGAAGTGGAGATGGCTGAAAGGGAACGGCAGCGGCAGCACGAGATGGAACTCGAGCGGCTCCGTTTGCAACAGCGAAGTGAAACTCCTGTCCAAGCTAGAGTTGAGAGCAGCGAACGGGAAGATCACAGCTTCCGCTTGAACCCAAGCAAGCTGCTCATAGCGTTTGATGAAAGGAAGGACGACCTAGACGCGTACCTCCACAGATTTGAGACGATTGCGAGGAGCCAGAATTGGCCAGAACAGCAATGGGCAACTGCTTTGAGTACTTGCTTGAGTGGTGAAGCGCTCAGTGTGTACGGTAGGCTGACGCCGACCGATGCAGCCAACTACACAAAGGTGAAAGCTGCTTTGCTGAAGCGATTTAGATTTACTGCAGATGGATTCCGGGACAGATTTCGGACAGAAAAGCCAGCTGATGGTGAGACGGCTACGCAGTATGCTGCCCGACTTTGCCACTATTTCGACAGATGGATTGAACTTTCAGGGACAGCGCAGGAGTACGATGAGCTTAGAGAGCTCCTAATTAGAGAACAATTTCTTACTAGTTGCCACCAGAGCCTGTCGCTATACTTGAAAGAGAGGAAGGCTGAGTCACTTGAAGAAATGCTTGAATTGGCTGATCAATTCTTGGAAGCGCAAGGTGGAACTAATTTGGCCAAGGTAAAGAAGGAGTGTCCCGATGATTCGAAGAAATTGGCTCCCGAAGAAAAGAAGCGTGCACCAGAGAGCATTCCGCGATGTCTTCTGTGCAACCGAGTGGGTCATCGCGCGAAAAACTGTCGAACGATCTTTACGAGCCCTACGGCAGTAAATTGTTTCAAGTGTGGTCAGACTGGGCACAAAGCAGACGCTTGTCGGAACGGAGTGAGTCAAACTCACCAGGTATCCTGTGTGCAAGCGGCACCGAAATCTGATATTATTAATGCCGTCACCGATGGATTCGTAGAGTTGAAGAATGGGGAGAAAATTCCTATTGTGGGTGCTGTAATGTAAAAACAGCCAACCGGTGTTACGAAAGGAATGCCAACGCTGCCTGGAAAAGTTGCGGGCAAAAAGATTACGGTGTTAAGAGATACTGGCAGCTCCACTGTTATCGTGCGGAGAAACTTGGTGCGGGAAAGTGAGTTAACCGGCAAAACGAAACCGGTTTGCTTAATTGACCGTACAGTTTGGATGCTTCCCGAAGCAGAAATTGAGGTTAAAACCCCGTACTTCAGCGGGAAGGTTACTGCTTTATGCATGACGACCCCCCTTTACGACCTTGTCATCGGAAACATCGACGGGCCACGAGGACCGAAAGATCCGGAATGTTTGGGAGAAGACCCTAAGATAGAGCCCTCGCCAACCCAGCGACCGCGAGATACAGTGGAGGAGCATCCCATGACGGATCTCACTAGAGCCCAAGGTGAAGCCGCGGCGCAAGAGACAGCGAATGAGAAGACGATCATGTTGAATGAGTTCACGCGCTGGGCAGCTGGACGTACGTCGGCACGACCCCAACCGACCGACAGTGTAAAGGAGACGGAGTCGGCCAGCCAGGCCAAATGTAGAGACATGAACAAGCTGGTAAATAAACAGACCGGACCCGTCGAACGTCATGACCCGTTAGCAGGGTCGGAAGTGACAACGATGGCTGAGACGCTGCCTCAGATACCGTCGTTGGAAAAGGCTCGCCGAAAAAGAACAAGGAAAAACAAGAAGAGATCGAGCGAGCACCGCAAGAAAGGACGCAAGCGCAGCTCGAAATACACAGGATAGGTGCTGAGGCCGAATCAGAATGTGTTCGGCAGTGCTGAGTGCCATATGTTGTGTTAATGTTGTGTTATCCTGCGTCACAAGTGTCGAAGTGTCTGTGCTGTGATGTATAGTGTTGTATAATTGTTGTAATGAGAGAACTTTGTCCATTTGTATTATTGGGAATGTGTGGTGGAGTGTTGTACTCATGTGCCTGTGGTTATATTTTATGTGTTGTGTAATTGAATTACAATGTACAATTGTATTGAGTGAACTATTGCGAATGTGACGTGTCATGAGCGATGGACTATGTTACAGTCTTTGAGTGTGTGGGGACTGTTCGCGCTCGTTTTTGTGGTTTTGAATATTATGAGATAATATTCTTAAAGTGGGGGGCAGTGTCACAGAACGAGCGCTAAAAATGGGCGCGCCGCCAAATCGTCGCGACGAAACGCCAGAGTGGCGCCGCGAGGTCAAAAGAAAAATAAGAAAACAAACATCTAAAGGCTCCCCCGGGGCGCGCGCTCTCCCCTCGGAAGTGTGGCTTCGCCGACGAACATCCTCACCCCACAACGGCGGCGTAGCAAGCGCTGGAATGTTCCAGAAGGAAATAGGCGTGGTCATACCGAGCTGAGTCATCTGCAGCGGAGGGCGTTCCAACCGTCTCGCCCTCTTCCCAGCCTTCGCGGCGTATCGCGCCGACGAAATGACGAGAACCGGCTGGAATGTCGCGCGCAAGGTATTTAACCGAGCAGCCGAGATGAGAGATCAGGAGAAGACGGAAGTTGCGCCAGAGTGCGAAGGGATCCCGCCGTGTAGTCGGCGAAGGTTTCGTCCGTAGAGACGAAGCAGGAGATGAAGAGGATTTCCACCTGAGGGGTGAAGGCTCGAGCTACAGGCAAGAGCGTGTGTTTACCGCTATCGAGCGAAGACGCGTAGCGACAGCTGCGTGTGTGAAGCCGACGTGTTCGGGCGAAGAAGTTTGAAGCTTGGAGAGTGGCCTATTGAAGACGGGAGGTTTCCTGGAAGAGAAACTTCGGCGAGGTTTCCTGGAAGAGAAACTTCGAGAGCTGCGGAACGACAACAACGCTGGACTTTGAGTGAGTGATTCTCGGAAGAGTATCATCTAGACTTTGGTTCCAAGAACTTTGGACTAAATAGGTTTTCTATCTCTTTAGTCTTTAAGTGTCTTGGTTGTTCAATGCATGCGACTGCATTGTAGTGCGTATCGTTGTCTGTGTCCGTTGTTTTGAGTGTGGCTGATTGTACTGTGTAGTACGTTGTTTGATTGGTGACGTAGTGTATGTAACTATTGTGGAGTGTGCATTCTTGTGTATAGTTTTCGATCTGCCATTTTTGAGAATATAATATTTGTTTTGTTTATCAACTCTCGGCTCTGACTTGTTCTTTGGGCCACAGCCGGCGTCTGCTGGCGCGCCAATAAGGACCACTTCTAAATTGTCCACGCTTTCGTGGTGCGGTTCGGGGGGCCGATACTTCGGCTCTTGGAATTAGCCCGACGATCGCCTCCCTAATTAACGGGACCTGTGTGTGACATTGTTTAACCATGAGTTCACCCCGACGTGCCACTGAAGCCTTTCACAACTATTGCTTATATGTCCGTGCTTCTTACGAACTAGGTTAGACACACTTTTGGCTTGGCTTTACCACATTGTTTATTTCACATGCCGTACATTGTGCCTCGCATGATTATGGTCAAGTAGATGTGTAATGAGCGGTTGAAAGGGTTTCGCAATACATTAATCACAGTGGTTATTCTCGAACCACAAGCGGTCGCTAACCTCGTTGCGAAAGCCAAAGTGCCGTAGGAGAAACTCCTCCTGCCGAAAGCGAACATTCGGCCCGATGAACGCGCTCCCGCAATCATCAAATTGACGCTGCAACACCACTTCTTCGGCATAGGTACTGCGCCATGTTGCCTATAGGCAGAAAGAAATCAGGTGCCTTTTAGGGGCGAAGCTCCTGAAGGCGTGGGTCGTGCGTCCACGATGTAAGTAGTATAGTAGTAGTAGTAGTAGGAGGAGGAGGAGGAGGAGGAGTCACCGTCGTAGTAGGAGGTAACCACATCCCCGGCCGTATTAGAAAAGGGGCATGCGTGCACTTATTTAAATTGAGGAGGAAACCCGCGCACGTTAATCATATATAAAAGATTGATGTTTCTGATTCATTACCGTACAGAGGCGATTATTGGTGACTTATTCTCTAATAGAATTTGCCTTGAATTTGTTGCGTACAAAAAAAACTAGTAACAGAAGGACGTCTTTTGAACACTATCTGACCAGAAAAGGTTGCCACGTATAACTCGCTGGGCGTAACATTCTTGGTTTTGGCAAGTTTTAGAAAGAGTTGAGTTTCGGTATATGCTATCTTTGTACTACCTAAAGGTAGCATATACAGTAACTGTAGTGAGGGTTGGGTTGCAGCGCCACGAACTAGTGGCGGTGTAAGGTGGCAAGTAGACACGAAGCGCAGGCCGTAGGAGAGTGCGCGCGTGCTCCTCCTCTAGTCCGGCTGTGCCACCTCTCGTTTAGTCCTTGGAGTGCTCGTTGTATGGTGGTACTTCTATATAATGAATACTAGTACATGAAGAATGTCGATACACAATGAAGGAAGCGAACCAGAAATGTGACGGGTAAATACTTAGATAACAGCACGGGGCCAAATCAAAAACAATTATCGGTTAAGAAGAAGGTGAAGGACCAACCGTGGTGTAGCGCAGCAGATAGAAATGGTGGACGTTGTTGGGTAATTGTCTGCAGACTTCGACACCATCATCATCATCAGCTTGACTACGTCCACTGCAGGACAAGGCCTGTCCCATGTTCCACCAGTCAACCCAGTCCTGTGCTTGCAGCTGCCATTTTATACTCACAAACATCTTAATCTCAGCTGCCCACCTAACTTTTTTGTCGCCCCTAACCCACTTGTCTTCTCTGGCAATCCAGTCTGTTAACATTATTGACCAGTGGTTATTCTGCCTACGCGCTACATGCCCGGCCAATGTCCATTTCCTCTTATTGATTTCAACTATGATATTCTTAACCGCGGTTTGTTCTCTGATCCACTCTGCTTTCTTCTTGTCTTTCGAGGTTACACTTATCATTTTCCTTTCCATTTGTCACAGAACGAGCGCTAAAAAAGGGCGCGACGCCAAATTCTTGCGATAACGCGCGAAAGAAACGCCGCGAGGTCAAAAGAAAAAAAAAGGAAAGAAAAAGAAAACAAACGGCCAAGGCTCCCCGGGGCGCGCGCTCTCCCCGCAGAAGCGTGGCTTCATTGACGAACCGCCTCACCCCACATCGACTGCCGAGATAGCCCGCGATGTTTCTAGAACGAAGGAGGCGTGGCCACGCCGAGTTGACTCATCCGACGCGGAGGACAGTCCAACCGTCTCGCTCTCCCCTCAGCCTTCGCTGCGTATCGCACCGACGAAATGACGAGAAATTTCTGGAAGGTGGCGCGGAAGGTATTTAATCGAGCGGCCGAGACGAGAAAGCAGGAGGAGACGGAAGTGAGCGCCAGAGCGCGTAGGGATTCCGCCGTGTAGTCGGCGAAGGTTTTGGTCCGTAGGGACGAAGCCGGAGATGAAGAGGATTTCCACCTGAGGGGTGAAAGCTCGAGCTACAGGCAAGAGCGTGTGTTTACCGCTATCGAGCGAAGACGCGAGGCAACAGCTGCGGGTGTGAAGCCGATGTGTTCCGGCGAAGAAGTTGAAGTTGAAGAGTGGCCAATTGAAGACGGGAGGTTTCCTGGAAGAGAAACTTCGAGGGCTGCGGAACGACAACAACGCTGGACTTTGAGTGAGTGATTCTCGAAAGAGTATCATCTAGACTTTGGTTCCAAGAACTTTGGACTAAATAGGTTTTCTGTCTCTCTAGTCTTTAAGTGTCTTGGTTGTTCAATGCATGCGACTGCATTGTAGTGCGTATTGTTGTCCGCGTCTGTTGTTTCAAGTGTGGCTGATTGTATCGTGTAGTACGTTGATTGATTGGTTTGATTGGTGACAAATTGCATGCAACTATTGTGGAGTGTGCATTTTTGTGTATTGGTTTCGATCTGCCATTATTGAGAATATAATTTATTTGTTTATCAACTCTCGGCTCTGACTTGTTCTTTGGGCCACAGCCGGCGTCTGCTGGCGCGCCAAAAAGGACAACTTCTAAATTGTCCACGCTTTCGTGGTGCGGTTCGGGGGGCCAATAATTCGGCCCTTGGAATTAGCCCGGCGATCGCCTCCCTAGTTAACGGGACCTGTGTGACACCATTGCTCGCTGCGTCGTCCTCCATTTAAGCTGAATTTTGTACTTCAGAGTTCATACCACCCGCCGGATCTTAGATAATGGTTGCCTATGGTCCAGAGATCCGCATTGTTTTCTCCAGCGCTACCTTTACAGCTTCTCAAGATTCCGAAAAACATTTCGTTGATCTCGACGACAGGCAGAAAGGTCTGAAGGCAACTTTGTTCTTATGTGACGTCGTTCTTTGCAGCGATTCCACGAAAGGCATCATATTGGCAGTCAATTGCTGATCTCTGCACCGGTAGGTTAACCTGTCTGGTTGTGCCACGCAGCGAATAAGCAATGATGCCCTCTAGCTTGGATGGATCAGTCATGTGCTCACAGCCGGTCTTGACGGATACCTTAAACAGTGTCCGGTCGGTTTGATGCACTTTTAGGAGCGAAGCTCCTTAAGGCGTGGGCTGTGCGTCCCTGTATGTAGCCACCTCTCGTTCAGTTCTGAGTATTACGCTAGCCACCACCGCTAGCCATCCATCCATCCATCCATCAATCCATCCATCCATCCATCCATCCATCCATCCGTCCGTCCGTCCGTCCATCCGTCCGTCCGTCCGTCCGTCCGTCCATCCATCCATCCGTCCATCCACCCATCCGTCCATCCGTCCGTCCGTCCATCCATCCGTCCATCCGTCCGTCCGTCCGTCCGTCCATCCATCCATCCATCCGTCCATCCGTCCATCCGTCCGTCCGTCCTTCCGTCCATCCGTCCATCCGTCCGTCCGTTCATCCGTCCGTCCGTCCGTCCGTCTGTCCATCCATCCGTCCATCCGTCCGTCCGTCCGTCCATCTGTCCGTCCGTCCGTCCGTCCGTCAGTCCGTCCGTCCGTCCAAAAGATGCAAGATGTTATAAACTAGACGGCGGTACGTGTAGTTGATTATGAAAGATGCGAGGTGTTATAAAATAGGAATGATGCCACATATGGCGCGTGTCATTGTTCGATATAGTGCGGCGACGTACGCTAGGGGGAGCGTTGCAATAAAATCGAGTGGGCAAAATGTACGGAGGATTCATGGTTTACCAGGTTTACCTCCGGAACTTTGCCCACTCATCATCATTCACTTCGTGGATATGGCGGCATTTTTTCTCCTACTGACCAATCGCCTTAGTCAGATGCGTCAGAGAAGTAATAGAAAACATTTGGCAGCATAACCACGGTGTGAATGATGGAGAGTGGGGCGAGGCATTCGTCCGTCCATTCATTCTTGCTTCCGTCCGTCCATGCGTCCATCTGTGTGACCGTCCATGCGTCCATCCGTCCGTCCGTGCCAGCGTCTGTTCGTGCGTCCATCCCTGCGTTCGTCCATGCATCCGCCTCTGCGTCCGTTCATGCGTCATCCATGCATCTGTCTGTGTCTCCGTTCGTCCATCTATGCAACACTCGAACTACCACTGTCTCGCAACTTTTCATCATATATTCCCCATATAGAAGCAGCGGCACCCAGCGAACATTCCTAGGACTAAACTAGAGGTGGCACACGCACACTTTCTTACGGCTTGCACTTCGGGTTTACTTTCCACCTTTAACCACCTCGAATTTATGGTATATACTAGTTCACTGTATTCATGGCACTGTGGCCCAAGTCTCGCTAAACCTTTATAAAACTAAGGAGGTTACACCCAGCGAGTATAACGTAGCAACTTTTTCTTGTCAGATAGTGCTCAATCTACATGCCAATTGCTGCTAGGGGGGATCGCAGCGTGCGCGTTAACTAAAAGCCGAATGCGCTTGTCTCTCATTCCCCATTAGCAGCCATTGGCATGTACGTACATTGAGCACTATTTTTTATTGTTCAACAACGCACAGAAGAAATCTCTCACCGGCACCACCTTGAAGGTCAAAATGTTGTACTTGTTACACGGCTACGAGGGAGGAACGGGTGCCGCTATAAAAAGCTTCGCCCCTAAAAATGGTACTGTCAATGTTAGAGTGGCTTATAGAGAGCAACAACTATTCCACATTTATTAACGGCTTCAAAAGAGGCCGATTGCCCATTGATGGCATGGTCGTCTTGATCGCCAGCGTTGAAGAGGAAAGAAGCTGACGCCGACTATGGTGGCGGCTGTGTTCCTAAACGTTAAGGGCACCTACAATAATATGCTGCATTATGTGATCCTCGACACACTGGAAAATTTAGACATCAGTGGATAACTGCATGCTTTGGTCGTAAGTTATCTTAGTGACCACACGATTGATGCGATGACAAGTGACGGAGACACCGATCGATATATACTTTATCGCCATGTGCCCCAAGGAAGAGTTCTCTGCTTGATTCTATACAACGTCGCAATGATCGACCTAGCCTCAGAACGTCCCAGCCCATTGAGTATCAGTGCATACCTGAGAAAATAGGCATATGGGCATCCGGAACTACTCGTCCACAATAGCGTGTTCGACAACAGCGTGCAGTGACAATCACAGCCAAATTCCTACGATGTCAGAGGCCAACTCTTTCAATCGACAAATGATTAGTGCTTGCGTTCACGTGCAAGCATTTGTCGCAAGACCCGATATTTTTTTAATGAAACCCCGATACCTTCTGTAACGTACCACAAGTTTCTTGGGGTTGTCATAGACAGAGATATATCATGGTCGAGGCACGTAGCAGTACTCAAATTAAAATTGAAGAGTTTTGTTCTGGTTCTTCGCTACGTGGAAGGAGCAAAATGGGGCCCATCAGAATCATCGCTGCTTCAATTAATCAATGCTCCATTTATGGGATACCTACGATACAGCATGCCAGTGCCAGTACTCTCGTGCCAGTGCTCTCTAATATGAGACATAGTTGTCTGAAGACGCTAGAGAGCGTTCAAGCTCAAGGCTTGCGAAGATGCTTGGGTTTACCGTGCTGTACGTCAACAAACTAAGCCATCGTGGGGGCTCGGGCTTGTCCCATCGATGTATACATGCTCTGCGAGCCACTTGGACTACACCTACGATTGTTGCGCCAACAGAGGCAGCACCCACTATGGGCACACTCCGCCACCGACCCATACTGCAGTTTTTTAAGAGCGTTATTATGGCATGAGAATATTCTACCATCAAAGATTTTCCGGCGAGTGCTCCTACAGGGCTTCTGTGCATCCTACCCAAACCACCTGTCAGTCTCACTATTCCTGGGATAACGGAAACATGTTTCATCTCTTCTGTTGCCCTCAGACAACTGACCATACATACTATTCGCACAACGTACGGCAATTTTCAGCACATGTACACCGACGAATCTACTACACTACACACCTCTGCCGAAGCCTTTGTCATGCCAGACATAGATATCGCTCAATTATTCAAGGCAGACCATAAAATCACATCCACTTCCACAGATCTTGTCGCTATCTGGGAGGCAAGAAGATTAATTTCTGGAGAGCAACCTCGGGCCTGGACATTTTTTGTGATACCAAACCCGCTCTGCAAATTATTAACTGCAACATGAGGCAAGACCCGTATGACGTCTTGGCTATAAAAGTCGCAGGAATCTTTCAAGTTTCTTCACCAATTTGCCATCTTATAACTTTCCAGTGGCTTCCCGTGCACAGCGCCGTGGTGTGAAACGAGATTGCAGACGCTGAAGCTGAAAATTCCCTAAAGAGTGGATCTTAAGTACGCATTGCGTTTTCACGAACAGACACGAACGCCCTCCTTCGCGGCGTGATGCGCAGCTACACACTTGAACACTGGACCAAACCGGAAGAACGATACCGTAGACTTCACAAATGGGACCCGGAAATGAGCTTTGGCATGCCGCCTAAATTTAAGCGACCCATCGCAAGTACAATCAACCGCATTCGACTAGGTGAGGCGAACACAAGACGCAGCGCACATATCATCGGCAATATTGACACCGGTCCCAATTGTGAACACTGTGATGCACCAGAAACACTCCAGTACATAGTTTGTGATTGCCGAGCATACGCACGTGAACGAGAAATACTTATATTTTCTGCTGAATTATTTCGCAGTAGGTCAATAACTGATAAGACCGTGTTGGGCGTTTGGCCTGACACCAACAGCGCACATTAAGTTTTAAGAGTGACTATAGCCTTTTTTCAAAGCAACTCTACAATATATGCGTGGCTATAACAACTTTCTCAGCTGCAAAAATTGTATATATATACCTCTCTATCTCGCAATCGTCATCTATTATTATTTTTCCTCTCCTTTCCCCTTCCCCAATGAAGAGTAGCAGGCTAGAGCAGGCTATCACTCAGGCCGATCTCTCTGCCTTTCTCTAAATAAAGCCAAGCTGCCTCTCTCTCTCTGTCTCTCTCACTCGGAGGCGGCTATATGCCACTGGCATAGGAATATGTGCTACAGTTGATAGACATTTCATATCTACCCAGGGACGGCGAGAACACACCTAGGTAACTTTAACGCTTGAGCATTAAGAAAAAGCTGCCATAGGCAGCGTTGACCAGACGAATTCAAACAATAAATGTCAGTGTCTCAGCAGAAATCAAAGCGTAGCATTCTTTGGGGCAGTGAAGTATTCATTCTACCGCAGAGCCACGCCAGGCCTCGGATATACTTTTGAAATAGACTCTAATGTTCGTGTAATGTCAATTGGGGTTGCAGTACTGGCTATTCGATTTTATAAACATTACTAATATACTCCTATGATACAGCCGTGATGTCGGGTTAGCGTAAATTGTATTTGGGCGCCATCAGCTTAAGTTCTTTTTTCCAGCAATGTTGAGAGCTACCATCCTCGCGTGCATCAGTGCAAGTACCAGCGCTCTATATCAACTTACCGCTTCTGATGCTGCTATAATATCCATGTTGTCATCAGCATCGTTACGCAGCTGCAACCAACTGCTAATATAAAACACACGTGGCTGTTTAACGTATTTTTGTGCGTGTATTTGTGCCTATACTTTGCGCCACTTCATAATGTCTCACCCAAACAAACTTTTAAACACGTTCCCCTTCCATCCACATATTTCGCATAACATCGATTCCCAAGGTACGGGGGATCTGCCGAATGTTTCCTTTTTCTGTCTCTTTCCGTTTTTTTTTCTCTTTTTTACTCGTTCTCCCAACCATCAAAGTTGTTATATGCCACGCCGGATAAATCGGTGCACGTGTTCTGTAATTATATCTTTGTATACGTAAATGCACATATGTACAAACAGCATATAAGGAGCAATACAAGCAAAATAGAGTGAAATGAACCGGCAAACAAGCTATCATGTTGTTTCGATAATCACATCAAATTCAATAAAATTATGAAAACAAAAAAACTCTACGAAACATTACGCGATATATGTAGCGAAAGAAAGTATTCTTAAGCAATATTTTCGTACTCTTCGTTGAATAATAAAAAAACGGCAAGAAGAAGCGCAGCATTTCTTTGCCGCATTAGTGAGCCTGTCAGGAAGACAGCACGTGTGAACATGGTGAGCGTTATAAAAACTGCCAGTTGGCTCATTCGAGCAATTGTGCTCAAAAAGTTCTCAGTATTTATTTCTTTGTCGTAGTGTTTCACGCGACCTGTGTGGTAGTAGTCTGGTAGGTTTAGCAGATTGATTTCTTGATAGAGTGGACAACTGCGACTTCCATACAGAATATTTGCAATGGTGATAAATAAACAGGGTTGAACGTCACGAAACACGCTATAAGTATAAAGGGCCGCTGTATTGAATAATTTCTGAACTTCGACTATCTGGGATCCTGGAACGAGCACCTATATCTAAGCACACGGGCCTCAAACCTTTTCGCTTCCATCGAAACGTGGCCGCCACGGATGGCATTCGAACCCAGGACCATCGGTTCAGCAGTTGAGCACCAGAACCACTAAACCATCACCGCGGAAGCTCAGGAACATTTGCAATGCCATAAACTGCCCTTTTTTGGATCACGTATGATTTATTGATGATTGATTTGTGGGGTTTAACGTCCCAAAACCACCATATGATTATGAGAGACGCCGTAGTGGAGGGCTCCGGAAATTTTGACCACCTGGGGTTCTTTAACGTGCACCCATATCTGAGCACACGGGCCTCGACATTTCCGCCTCCATCGGAAATGCAGCCGCCGCAGCCGGGATTTGAACCCGCGATCTGCGGGTCAGCAGCCGAGTACCTTAGCCACTAGACCACCGCGGCGGGGCCACGTATGATTTATGAATGTTTGTTAAAGTTGTCTTACCCCACACCACATGACAACCGTTTATGTGCGATGAACTATTGCGTAGTATAGTATGGCACCAAGGTGGGAAGAGACGTGAGGGTGAGTAGGGGGAGGGAAGCTTGGGAGAGGGTCAGAACAGTATTTAAAGAAGACATATAATTATAGAGAAAGAGAAAAAGTCAAGAGAGAACAAAGGAAAGACAGCGACAATGGGCGGAGAATGAAACAAAGAAATATATAGAAGGCAAAACAAATAAAAAGGAAGCGGGAAATATACAGAGGAACACAAACAGAAAGAAAGAATCAGAAAGAAAAAGAAATGAATAAAAAGAGGAAGAAAGAAAGTAAAACTGATGTAGACCAAAAAAAAAAAGATCAGAGAAGCGAGAAAACGATAGATAGAGCGAAAGAAATAAATACATGCAGAAAAATGAGACAAAGGAATACCCCTCCACTTTGCCCTCTCTTTGATGCTTGTTATCGATGGTACTAATCTCGCTTATTATTATTACTTTTTTGTTTGAAGCGCAGTACTGGAATATAAAACGAACAGTCCTTATGCTCGAAGAGAACTCGGTCGTATCGCTAACGACGATGGGCGGAAACAAAGGTCTGGAAAGCCTGCGATTTCGTTTTTCTCTGGCAGCTCGTCTGAATGAGATTTAGAAGCCATGACCACTCCCACCTGCCCTTTCTCGCGTTTGTTCCTTTGTTGCGTGTGATTGTTCCACTCCAAACAACCCGAAACTTTCTTCCAATAATCTCATTTTGTAATCGCTCTCTCGTGCCAATATTTCTGAACTCAAGCCTTTCACGCCACATCTTTCTCGCTTAAGTTAGCGCTCCGAAAGCAAAAAGAGTTTTCAAACCCTGAATCCCACTCTAAAACAGTGACGAAGTTCTAATTATGCGTAATCAGCGTCGAAGAAATAACCTACCATGGAGCTTTTTACAACGTGAAATAAAAAGCGTTATCCCCTAATGGCCGACTGTGCGCGTGAGCCTTTAACGATAGAGGGAAATGGATAAGGAAGACTTACAAAGAATAAATTCATTAGGTATTTTTGCTAATCACCGGAAGTGCCATCGGTATCATGTTCAATTTTTTTTATCACTGTCAATACAGATTTAGTTTTTTGTGTATATTTCTCGACAAATATCTGGCAAATCCTTAGAGCGTCGATACGTCGTCGAGCGGGCCCCATAAAAGACGTGTAGTGGCCTTTGTGATATACGCGCATTTAGAAATAGTGAATAGCACTTGTTTTGCGCGTCAATACTAAGACTGCTCAAAACTCATTCATGTACGAAGCAAAAAAAAAAGCGTTAAACCTGAATGTCTTTTTTTCGTAAATTAGGCATATTAATCGAATAGTTGGTGAACTTGTGTGACCTAACGTCACGAAGCGACTCGCGTTATGAGAAAGAGTGGAGGTCTCTGGAAAATTTCAGCCACCTGAGGCCACCGGTGCAGCCACCTGGAACAATACCCTGACCTAGAATATTGCACCTACACGCATAACCTGACAATTTCGCTATATAAATAGTCTTCATTTGTATAATGAAGCTGAATATTGCGCGTTAAGTTCATACTATTTATTGAATTATATTATGTGGCTGGTGCTTCAGAGTCACCTCTTTCTGTATAAAGCTAGTCTCTGGACGAGGTTTCCCCGAGCTCCTGAACTGTGAAATGAGCCCCGCCGCGGTGGTCTAGTGGCTAAGGTACTCGGCTGCTGACCCGCAGGTCGCGGGTTCAATTCCCGGCTGCGGCGGCTGCATTTCCGGTGGAGGCGGAAATGTTGTAGGCCCGTGTACTCAGATTTGGGTGCACGTTAAAGAACCCCAGGTGGTCAAAATTTCCGGAGCCCTCCACTACGGCGTCTCTCATAATCAAAGGTGGTTTTGGGACGTTAAACCCCACAAATCAATCAAATCTGAACTGTGAAATGAGAAGTGTGGAAGTCCAAAGGTACCTCTTTCTGGGCGTTAACGCCTTCTTGGAAGGCTGTATTTTTTGACGGTTGCCCATTGGTGCACACCCATCAACCGCGTGAGTGCCTCGTCCAGAGGGGTCCCTTACTGGCCAGCGTTTTATTGAAGTACCTTGGTTGGTACTTGTGGGACCATATGTTGCGATGCAGGAAATATATTGTGGTAGTGTTTTACAGCTTGTGGTGTTGAAAATTTATGCCGTCAATATCTTTCGAGTTCACATCTCCCGCATGAATAAATGTCTTAGAATCCCACCAGCGGTGAATATCATATGAGCGACACAGTGTCGATTCTTGCGAATGCAAACATACATTGTTAACATATGCTTCCAAATGCGCTTTGTTCTTGATAACAAACGAAAATGCAACAATCATTCTGTGCTACGATGAAAAGAACAAAATGCACTGCCCTTTATTTCACAAGTTCATTTTTGAAATAGTCATTTGCCTATTCAAACAAACAGAGGAATCAAGCTTCACGCTAGATTTACAACTCGACTTATTTGAACACAAAAATATGCCGTGAAGCGTTGTACATTGTATAATAAACGCCTACAAATGAAAAACATCATTACACCATATAACACTTTTTGTAACATCAACGCACCCTGCCTGCCAGTTATGTCTTGCAATGGTGATGCACCCGTACACATTTGCGATGACAGCCTGAATGTCATGAGTAGTTACAATGTCCTTTACAGTTATACAAGCCCAATAAACCACTACAGGGATCTCCAAACTGGAATCATAGGTGTTTGGTAAATTTGCGTGGACACTCTGCGAAAGTGGATACGTGGTTACGTGCTTTACGTGAACACACTAGTAATATACAATGAGGCAGCTTCAGAATTGAAGTAGTGTCGGGTAACGGAAAATAGCTGGCTCGCCGATATCTCGGCCCTAACCTCACCAATAACGGAGCAGTGGTGAGTCCAATTGGGAGAGTTATGCTCCCCGGGCCGAGCACCAGTATTAATCTGCTCACCATTTAAAGCCTTAGTCGTGTTCGAATCACTTTCTGGTCAGCGGTCACGCTCTCGAAAGTTCGACGTTTTCATTAATTGAAGAACTTTAATTACATTGGGATTCTCCATGGCTGCCACGCTAAAACGAATACAGTAAAGGGACGCTTAGACAAGGTTCGTTCCTGGTCGTATACTCTGATTGTTTGCGTGCCAATCTAAAATATAATGAGGAATTTCCTTTGTCTTGATGTTGAGTTTCTTGTAATGTTGAGTTTCTGATGGTGTGCATTTTTAACGGTAGCTCAATGAGAGAAACTAGAAAGCACACAAGAGAAAAAACTAAGACTAAAAAAAGAATCTCCAGTTGCTTGCGCAGACTACTGCAATAAAATAGGAGGGTCTCGCCTTCAATTTCATGTTAGCAAAGGATGTTTACTTTTGAGTGTAGAACAGATAGAAGTGCATGGAACAGGATATATACAAGGTCAGCATAACAGTGCACTGAAAAGTGCCAAGATCATTCAGGCTGCGAGTTCTACCCATCAATCATCCCTTTTTAATAAATGAAGTTATCTGTCTCCGCAAAGACAATATCGGAATGAAAAACATCGCCAATGGAGGTAGTCCAAATTTATTGCGTCTCCTTCACTCAACTGAAACATTATTCGTAATTGATCAAGGTATTTTTGCACTATGCTGTTCTTGTGGTTTCTAAAGACTGTATCGTAAACCAAAATGCCACAATTTATGATTATTATGTCTTTAATTTTCGTCTCTTTGCTTAGTTGCTTTGTTCTTATTGCTTATGACAAGTCTCCCCCTCATACCTGTCTGAACGAACTCTTCCACACAGTGATATATGTTGTAAAAAAGGATTTAAAATCAAGAAATATTGATGAAGTACAGAAAGAGCATGCCTGAATTGAGTAACAGCACCGCTTCACGAAAGAAATACGAATAAACAAATAAAACTTGGAACAGAATAAAGCTAACAAAAAAAAACTGAAGGATGCTTCAGCTTTGCCTGTAAGAGTGCGCCACGACAGCGCAATCGGGCCTCGCAATGTATTCTTCGTTGCGAACCCACTTAATTAGGCAAGTTTAAACACGATAACGTGTTACACGGTATCACTTCTATTTGGCTTAACGTAGAATTGCAGTCCGCGAAAGAGGAAATGCTTTCAGATTATCCTACCCTTCCCCCTTCACATTTAGCAGTGTACCACAACACAAAAAATTCAGTTCTTAAAGAACCAACGATGACATATAAAGAAGTCATGTATTGAAACGTTATATTTCAGATTTATTTAACGCAGGTAGTTTTGTTTTTTCCTGTGTCAACAGTTTCTGTTACATTGATGCAATTTTTAATTCAACACTTATAGACAAAGGAATGATAAGTTTAGCGGTCACAATTTCGACGTAATGAGGCTATTAATTCTGGTAGTTCTTTACAGCAGTGGTTTGCCAAAGAACAGATGTCTCGTTTTATTCCTTGAGTACGTCACTTCGCAGAAGTCCAGCTGTTCATCATACAACATCTTGTCGCTTGATGCCACTAGTGTGAACTATTCATATAAAGTTTTGGAAGTATAAAAGACAACAAAACAATTGCCCCGCATCTGCATGTCTCACTGCAAATGACGTCAAAACACGATAGTCTTGGGTGTGGAAGGAGTGAACAAACCATTTATTTGATGTCCTGTGCAAGAAAATTGGTGAATTGTATTCTGGAAGCGCTGCGCTAGAGGGTCTCAATCCGCTCAGCGAAGGCGAACGAGCGCATCGAGGGAAGGTAGACACGAGCGCCATCTGGCAGTTATCTTCGAAAACGAAGGAAGACGTGCACACACGCGGAGAAAGGTGCGCGCCGTTCTCGGAGGCGATAAGGTGTAGAACGTAAAGCGACGGACAGGTGCCACCACCGTGTAGTTTTAGCAAAGCGTTGGAAACACTTGCCTTTCTGAGCATCGCGTTGCACTGTCAGTGAAGGTTGATAAACTATGGTCCTCAGAATTACTTGTGTGTGCCTTTTCTAGTAAAAAGGCACACATACAAACATCAAGGTGCTGCTGTGATGCCTCAGATATGCGCAATAATTGCTTTTTATTTGACAATCACACAAGTATGAACGCTACAACTTGAGAAATATTGGTGGGCGCTGTGGATGGGGTTGGCCGTTTGAGGTACCGTGTGGTGCCTTTAAGGGATCGTTACCGCTGTCAAACAGACAAAAGCTTGTCCGGCGTGCGAAAGGTACGCCAGGGGGGTGAAACTTCGCGGTTTTTCTGTCCCGTAACCGCAGCGATCCTAACGTTTGGGGGCTGTACTACCTAAATGAACGTTCTTGTTCTATTTTATGGTTATTACTAGGTTACTCAATAACTCCGGAGTTTTTACTACACAAGTGAACCTAAAGGTTGCAGTTCGAGATTGCGAAAATAAGAGCGCCACCCGAAGTGGAAAACGGGAACTGCGCAGTCATCCTATCTCTCACGGCGAAAAAGGGGCGTTTCTTTTCGCGCGCCCATGTATGCTACAGCCTGCGGTGTCCCAAAGGCCGCTTTTACCGCTGTAAAGTTTGTTTTAGCGAAACCTATGCAAGATTCAGCCAAACAGACGCATCCATGGATTCTCGCCGTCATCACAAATCGTGCTGCGCTGAGTGGTGTCAGAATTCTTCACGACACACCGGCATAAAATTCTTTCGGATCCCGGCGGACGAAAGGTACGATCTGCATGCTGCTCGTTTTGTCTTTCTACGCTTGCACGGCATATCAGGATGCGGTTGCTGCAGTAGCTGTGTAATTTAATTGAGCTACACGTACATGATTTATTCATTACATTCTGATTGTCTGCTTTTCGGCATCAATTATACATGACATGCACGGCAGAGCATCTGGAAATTATTCCAGCGAATACATTTGCTACGCACGATTGTTTATACTTGCGTTTTCAATTTAATGCGTTTCGATCGTGCATTGCATTTCGATGTTGCACTTTGGCTCAAGGCAATGCAAGGCATGTCACAAATGTATTTGAAGCAGCATATACAGTAACTAATAGAACAATGTAAGCTTATCCGCACTCTTTTTATTACCTTTTGATTGCCTGCGTTCAGTCTGTTCTCGTTGCATGCGTTATTATTATTCTTGAATATTATCAGCCTACTTATGTCCATAGCTGGAGGAAGGCGATTCCCATAATCTTTTGGCTATAAGGGAGGGTCCATATACGTTCATAGCATGTGTTGTTAGTACTATGTTAATTAAGTACTGAGTACAAAAATTATTACACTTGCGAGTTTAGACGGATGTTATTACATTATTGCGTTTCAATTAGGTGTTTTCATTTTGGCCTCACGTAAATCCACGGCATATTGCAGAGGAATTTAGCAGTAAATTTATAAAGTAATAATTTATAATGTATACTTCAATTTCATGTTTTCAGTTTCAGCCTTAAGTACAGTTACGATATATATACAAGAATGCAATTGCAGCTAAAAGCCCATAAATATTTGAACAATGTAAACTTACGTGTTCTGCTAATTTATTACCGGTTTTAATAAGGTTTTTATGAAAGATTTGCAGCAGGGCGCGAGAAATACCCGAGAAATACGCAGTGCGCGAGGGTATATACGTACGAATAGTTGTTTAGAGATTTTGGTGTGGAATGATTGCTATTGTCTGCAAAAATATATTTTGAATTAGGAGGAAAGCTGGGGTCGTTGCCACCAAACATTACTATCGCGCAAGTAGAAGCATGTATCCGCGTCTCTTAATAATAAAGACAGATTTTATTTTAAAGTTTGCTTTCAGGATTGCTGTCACAAGTCGTCTTGGTTACAAAAATTCAATTAAGAAAGAAAGGTGAGAAATGTATCAAATAACGCTTACTTCGAATAAAAATGCCAGTTTTCACTCAAAGCTATCCATCTACGCCTGAAAACAGAAATAAATCCATTCTGACCCAAATACTACACACGCACACATTGACTTTCCAGATCTCGCGCTTGGCTTCAGTTTGCGAGACGGCAGGACTTGGCTCATTTACCACCTCGTCAGATCTACAGCAGCTACCGCCTGTGCTCTGCCCATTTCACCAGCAGAGACTACGCAGACCCTGGACAGACAAGGCTGCTAAGATGTGCTGTGCCAACAGTTTCCATCTTTGGCGATGGGCAGACACACGTCGAAAGTCCAGGTGGGAATACTGTAAAGTGATCATACAACAACACAAACTTTCATGCCTCTACATCTATTTACAGAAATGTCTTAATATTCAATATGTGTACCTGTCCGAGTTATCATTACTCAGTATTTTTAAGATTCTCGCGCAGATTACACCAACAATACCAACGCATGGTGTACACAGCATCCATGGATTCGCCGGCTTGATTTTGCTGGTAGATATAACTAGCTAAGTTAAAAATTTGCCGGCTTCACAATCGTTAAATTTAGAGCAAACGTGTCACTCAGAACGCCCTACATGTAACCTCCTCGATTCTGATTCAGTTGTCTCTGCTATTTTACCCGTGGCGTAGCCTTTTACAGGAAAAGGCGAAAATGACCTCATAACTTGAGAGAGTACTCGATGTGGCGCGTTATCAGCTATTTCGCACATGGCGAGTGAGTAGCGGCCAACTTGGTGTCGCTGTTAAAACAATTGCGCGATAGCTCTGACAGTGGGAGCAACAGAACTGGCCTTTTAGAAATATATATATATATTCTACGACACCCTAGTTCAAAGTCGCTTTTAAAATTAAGAATACAAAAGGTACTTTATTTTTATTATCTTTATTATTACAAAATTACTTTTATTTTCAATGGGCCAAATAAGTGTAATTGGCAAGAATTCGGTTACGCTCTAGGTCATCACGGGCACCACGATGTTAACCTGTTCTAGGCACATCGCATTAAGATTTTTAAAATATTGGTTTAGGATAGTTGGGACACCCATATATTTAGTGAGTGACACGTAGCGTTATCTTTCTGTGTGTTTACACTTTTTTATTACTCGTACTGAGACATAATACGCGAGGAGACCAATTAATAGTGAGAAAACGCCCTGAGTGATTGTAATTGCAAATATTTAATGTGACGCCTAATACCAGCTGTATGTATGTCACGCTGAAATCTGTGCTCCGCCAATTTCTCTTTACAGGCTCTCCTCGGCCCGCGAATACCACTACGATGCCCGCTCACAGCGCCAATGAAGGAGTTCAACAGGCTGAGCCCCCATGTACGCAAATTGTATTGCTCTCTAAGCTCTTTAAAACTATTCCAGATAAATTAATGCCCTGCAGCTATCGTTTTAATGTCACGTATCATTTAACAGATCCTAAAGTGCACTAGGGTGTCAGCTGGGCGAGCTAGTTCATTGCTAGGGGACGAGAACCAGAGCGATGTATACCGAACGGCAGGACGAGACGAGTGCTTGTCCGATCCCTTTCTTGCTTGTTTGTTGCCTCCTAAGAGGGATTAGTGCCCCGCAGCGGTGGTCTAGTAGTTATGGCGCTCGACTGCTGACCCGCAGGTCACGGGATCGAATCCCGGCCGCAGCGGCTGCATTTTCAATGGAGGCGAAAATGTTTGAGGCCCGTGTGCTTAGATTTAGGTGCACGTTAAAGAACCCCAGGTGGTCGAAATTTCCGGAGGCCTCCACTACGGCGTCCCTCATAATCATATCGTGGTTTTGGAACGTTAAACCCCAGATATTATTGTTATTATTATAAGAGGGATTAGTGTTTTTTAAAGAAGACTATGAATTCGTTGTTTTTTTCCTACACATACCATTTTAAACGTATAGCCAATAATGTTTATTAACAAGGAGTATGCTAATGATTAGGAAAAATTAGTTGACGCTTCATGTTGCCCACGATGCTTATACATGCCATTAGTAGGCTCAATGCCCAGCAGTGTGCTTATCAGAGGCCTGTTCCCAATTCCCCAAGTTTGAATAAGTGAAGGATCGAGAACTAAATATGACCAACTGATTACTCATAGAAGTAATCACTTCAATTCTAAAAGCCGCTAGAACTTTTACTAGGTTTAAAGATCATGGTCAGCTTTCACAAAAACACAGTATAAATGAGCTTTTTTTCTAAATCTTTCAGGTTCCAATCCAGCGGGTCGACAACACAAGCCTTCTAGGTGCTCGCCCCGGACAGCCAGAAAAATGAAGAACCTGGAGAAGATAAATTCAAGGCTTCGGAAGGCACTGTTAAGAATTGGCAAGAGAAAGGTCAAAAAGCTTTCCCAGTCCGAGGCGTTGAATGCTATCAGGCCCTACGTCCGCAAGACATTCTTTAAATTGCTTGAGACTCAAGTTAAAATTAATGGCGTGAAACGTAGAGGACGGAGGTGGTCGCCCGAGCACCACCAGTTCGCTTTAAACTTATACTTTCATGGTCCGAAAGCGTCCAGACATCTGTCAAGACTGCTTGACATGCCAACTGTGAGGTCGCTAAAGCAGTGGTTATCAAATATTCTGATGACTCCCGGAGTTATTCCAACCGCTGTTGAAGCCCTCGAAAAAGCTACCCGAAATTGGCATTTAACAGATCGTGCGTTCACATTAATATTTGACGAAATGTCCTTGAAGGAACATCTGCAGTATGATGCAAAGCATGACATTGTGATGGGATTCTCTGATGACGGTAGGCAAAGAACACCAGCCATGGCAAATTCAGCGCTCTTGATACTTGTGGCAGGCATTTTAAAAACGTGGATTCAGCCTGTTGCTTACACAGTATCAATGACCAAAACGCCCGCAGATACTCTTCATCATCTGATCATAACATTAATCAAGCAGCTGCAGGTAGCCCGGTTGTTTGTGAAGGCGCTCATCTGCGACCAGGGGGGAAGCAACATCACTTTGGCAAGTAAACTAGGTGTGACGCCTGAAGAGCCGTTTTTTGTGCTTGAAGGCCGCAAGATTTATTTCCTATATGACATACTACACTTACTTAAATGCACAAGGAATAATCTCCGCGCACCTCACAAGCTCCATATCGGGCAAGAAATTGTGGATCGGTCTTTTATTACGCAACTATACGAAAGCTCGCATCCTCTCAAACTCAAATTGGCGAAGAAACTAACCGACAACCACATTTACCGGAAGCCTTTCAATAACATGAAAGTTAAATATGCCAGCCAGGTGATGAGCGAATCGGTCTCAGTGGCCATTGATGTATTCATTGCTCTTGGCGTGTTGCCGGCATCCGCCAAACCAACAGCTGATTTTCTTGAGAAGATAGATAAGTTATTCGACTGTCTGAATAGCTCTTCTGTAAAAAAAAAAGCCAGTGACAAGTTACGTTATGCAATTTCGGAAGGGTCCGAACACCTAGCCTTTTTGCGGGAGTGCCTGTCATGGGTTGAAATGTGGAAATTTGACGGGCCTCGGCAACCACACACAGTTGAGGCATCGAAGGCCACCTTAAAGGCTATCCTTTTCCTCTGGGACGACCTCTTCCAAGATTTTGATTTTTGTGTTCTCTTGAGTCGCTGGCTACAGCAGGACCCCCTGGAGAACCTTTTCGGGCTTCTTAGGTTAAAGCATGGCTGCAATGACAACCCAAATGTGCTTCAGTTCACATCAGGTCGGAAACACATTTCTGTTGGCAAACTGGTTGCCCTTTTTTCAGAAGGAAACTGTGAACAGGATCGCAGCACTGTGTTGGCACAAATGTCAGAGCCACCTCATTCGCTTCCTACTACTTGTGATGCAGCACCAACAGTCGATATGCTTCCTGATGAGGAACAGCCCGTTAGCCATGATATAGTAGAAAACGTTCTCTACTATGTTGGGGGATATCCCGTACATCAATTTTTGTTGCACAGGCCTCCACACTGTGTGTGCAACACCCTTTTGAAGAATGCCGACCGCCAGCTTTGTGCATCACACCAGTATTTTGCTATGTTTAAGGCAGGCAACATCTCCTCAGATTTATTTGGCAATGTAACAATGCCTTCTGACGATTGCTTTCAGGATATTAAGGCCATGGAAGCTTGCTTTTTGGAATATATCGGTGTTGTGGCGCACCTGCCTAATGTGAGTGGAGTTTTGGCAGGCATTTTGCACAGTTGTATGGGAAGGCAAAAATTCTGCTCTGAAGAATGCAAGAAAGCCTTTGTGCACCTCTTTGCAAGGATTCGCCTGCTGTGGCATATTCGCTTCGTGAACATCTCCTTGGCTAAACAATGCACCAGAAAATCTGCTGCAGCACGAAAAATGCGGAAGTTTTTGTAACATTTAGGATTCTGTTTGCATATTTGAGGTCTTGAAAAACTGAGCGCTCAGAAAACACGGACGACAAAAAGAGACACATATGCGTAAAAGTAGGCGCTACTTCCATATTTTTGAGTCACCGCTACTTCGATAGCTGAGGTCACCATTTTCTGCCTCTGAAGGGGACATGTGTGTGTACTCTTTATCTGCTTGTATTTTGTTTTTGTTTTTTCATTAAGCAATATAGGTATGTTACGCTGAAGAAAGCATAAACCCTTCGTTTTATTTTATGAGAACACTCTATAGTGGCTTCAGTATTTTGTAAATTTTTGCTTAAGCTTTTATAAAGAAACCTGATGCTGAATAGAAAATGTAGCAATGTCTAACTCCGGTACCTTATGGTTTTTGTATCATTTACTCTTGCATCCTAAGTGTGCGGTGTGCCGTATTATCTTGTCCCACTCAAGGGATGATTTTATATCGGGATACGTGCTGTGAACTTGTGTATAGTTATTACTGTTTTTCTTTTGTCTTTGTATATACGTATGCGCGGCAACGTGCACTGGATTGATACTAGGTTATTAGCATGCTGGCATGTGCGGTCCACTTTTGTATGCGACCAAACACGTAAAACATTCAAGTTGTACTTGTACTGCATAAACCGTACGTTTAGGCAATAAAACATTCAAACAAACTCTGCTCTTTATTCTTGTCTAGTTTATGTGTACACGTAAACAAAAACAACGTCTTACTTAGAATAAGTAGTGCACAACTAGGTGGATGGGCAGACCATCAATCAGAACGCAATGATGGCCGTTTTCATCATGTGGCGGGTTGCGCAACGGGAAGAAGGTCGCGTGCTCGCCATCTGAATACCTTCCACTCGCTCAATTTGGCTTGCTGGTGCATCCCAATTGAATTTGGCGCTAAATCCCCTCTCGCCACTCGGATCCTCAGTCCTCATCAAGATGGCGTCCCCCAGTGCATGTCTGCAATGCGCCGCCATGTTTTCGTACCGTCCCCAAACACCAGGCGTTTGTCCGGCGCTGCGAGCGAATACCGCGTTCCATGGAGGGTATAGGATAGGAAGTTTCACTCCCCTGGGTACGCTTCCTTTCTGTAGGAATTTACTTTATTCTGGGTGGGGACCACGGGACGGCTTTTTGCGCTCTCCCATAGTAGAGTACCAAGTACTCTAAATTGTTAACAACATTTAGGGGCGAAGCTCCTTATAGCGGCACCCGTTTGTCCCTCGTAGTCGTCGTCGTCGTAGTAATAGTAGTAGTAGTGTGTAATCAGTCTTACATTTTGACCTCCAATGTGGTGCCGGTGGGATATTTCTTCTGTGCATTGTTGAACAATAAAAAATTCGCAGCGTGTGCGTTAACTATAAGCCGAATTTTTCTGTCTCTCATTTCCCCTTAGTAGCCATCATCATGTACATTGGGCACTATCTTAAAGGAAAAGCCCCGCCGCGGTGGTCTAGTGGCTAAGGTACTCGGCTGCTGACCCGCAGGGCGCGGGTTCGAATCCCGGCTGCGGCGGCTGCATTTCCAATGGAGGCGGAAATGTTGTAGGCCCGTGTGCTCAGATTTGGGTGCACGTTAAAGAACCCCAGGTGGTCTAAATTTCCGGAGCCCTCCACTACGGCGTCTCTCATAATCATATAGTGGTTTTGGGACGTTAAACCCCACATATCAATCAATCAATCAAGGAAAGGATTGCTACGTTATACTCGCTAGGCGTAACCTCCTTGGTTTTAGAAAGGTTTAGCGAGCGTTCGGCCGCAGTGCCATGAATATAGTGAACTAGTATGTACCATGAACTCGAGGTGCTTAAAGGTAGGAAGTAGACACGAAGCGCAAGCCGTAAGCAAGTGTGCGTGTGCCTCCTCTCGTTCAGTCCTTGGAATGGCCGCTGGATAGCGGTGCTTCTATATGAGGAATATATGATGAAAAGATGCGAGATGGTGGTACTTGGAGTGTTGAATAGGTGGACGAGCGGGCACACAAACAGATGCATGGACGGACGCACGGATGGCTACACGGACAGATAGACGCATGGGCGGAGGCAGGTGCGGATGCATGGACAAACGCAGGTACGGACGCACAGATGGACGTGCGCACGCACGAACAGACGCACTCACGTAAGGGCGGATGGACGCACGGGTGGCCACACAGAAGCACGCATAGATGGACGGAAGCAAGAACGAATGGACGGACGGATGCTTCGCACCACTCTCCATCATTCACTCCGTGGATATGCTGCCATTTTTCTTATGACAGACACGTAAAGACTGACAGGCAGACCCAAGTTTTGGCATCGAATGTCCCGAGGAAAGACTATCGTCTTTAAAAAAATCGCATGTTCACCCGTTGAGACTAAACAAAAGCAACAAGGAACTCCGGAACATGACTTATTTCAGAAAAAAAAACTACGTACTCCTCCCTTTCACGCGAGTTGAGTAAAGTGATTACTGCAGCTCCATTTAGAACCAGCCGTTGACAGGAAACCGATTTTCAGAAGGAAGGCTCTCACTGCAAATGCGATGAGCAAAACAACCAACAAACAAGCAAGCCATCTCGGCGAGAGGAAAGACACAAGGACTGAGCGGAGCTGCTTCACGCCCTCGCGTTGCCTGCTTAATTCTCACATTATCATTCTGCCTACAATCATCGAAAAGAGAACGCGTGCATGCCAAGGGAAAAAAGACGTGGCACGACTTCTTCATAAAGCTTTCAGGACGTGCTCATCAGGGGAGCCGCCAAGCGGTGAACTAATGCGTTGACGCGTGGCATCCTCACTTCTCTTAGGGGGAAAAGTGAGGAGAGTGAAGTGCACAACCAATGTGTCCTCGCATCCGCTAAGTGCACTCGTCGCCTAAAGGACGCTGAATTAGACGAAAGCAAAAAAACAAAAGGCAAATGTGCAATCAGTTCACAGCACAAACGCTTATTACAGCGAGGGCAACGCATTTTTTTCACCCATGTGAATATTTATTTGGCATTTGAAAATTTCAGGAACGTTTGTCACCCAACGGGTTAGTTAAAACGTTCGAGAATGATTGGCAGTTTTTTTTAAGTTTGGAAATCATAAAAAACAGAAGAAATGCCTTATTGAAGCGCCTTAACTTTCTTGTCGGTGGCAGGCAGCCATAGATTGATAAAGTGGGACGTGAAGTAAAGTGCCAAAAGTGTTCGTTTTGTCCCTGTGTGGTCCCCTGCCGTGGTGGTCTAGTGGCTAAGGTACTCGGCTGCTGACCCGTAGGCCGCGTGATCGAATCCCGGCAGCGGCGGCTGCATTTTCGATGGAGGCGGAAATGTTGTAGGCCCATATGCTCAGATTCGAGTGCACGTTAAAGAACCCCAGGTGGTCGAAATTTCCGGAGCCCTCCACTATACGGCGTCTCTCATAATCATATGGTGGTTTTGGAACGTTAAACCCCACATATCAATCATCTCTGTGTGGTGTAATGTCATTGTCTGGAGTACGCTTCTAGAAGAGCCTTTTCAGTAACCATCATGACAGTGCATGCCCGCTTTGACAGTGTGGCTAAAGGATGAAACTGCCTCTCGCACTAACACCGAACAAATGTAGAAAAAAGTACAGTTGAAAGCATAGGCCGGCAAAAATTGTGGAATTCTCTGAGACTCATTCACGAAAATATATTTTACGCTTAGGACTCCCCAGGCTCAGAGCTACCACAATTTTTCTCAACAGCACTCTTCAATTTCAGGCACACTGAGTTGTCAACAGGGTTCATTCAGACTCAATTTCACCTAATTATAATCACTCCTGCTCACTCAGACACACACTCACGTCTTAATGTGAGTTCGAGTGAGTCTGCGGGAGTCGATCGACTCATCAGTTATTTTACCGTCCTAAGTTTGCAAGACAACAATATAAAAAGACTACAGAAAAAAAGCCCAATTTCCATGACGCTGTAGTACGTCCAGTAGTCAATCAATCAGCGCCCAGTGTTTGCAGCACTAATGCAAAGCTGCAAATCAATTCGAAGCGTGAATTAGGGCGCCAATATATTTTCTACAAAAAATATGAAAGTTATCACTGAAAAAGCCACAACTTCTAGAAACAGCGCGCTTTACAAGTAGTTGAAAGTTTTGCTGTCACACGATTCTTCTCTGACTGCACATTTCGACTATATAGCTCCGAATTCGCAACAAATTTAAATAATAATAAAATAAATTTGTAAAGTGTGGATTCATGCGTATGAAGGGCGAACCAACAAGCCCAAATTTTTAACTCTAGTCATATCATAAGAGCTTTCGCGCTGTAAAATACAGAGGTTATTGCAGCAGCCAGAAGCAAAGAGGTGTAAAAAACAACATGCGGGGACCGTAGTGGAATGTTTTATTCCATAGATCCTTTTGGTAGTTCTTCGGAAATATCGATGTTAAAATTGTGCCGGAATTGGCTACACTCTAATTGAAAATACTATAAGCTAAGTATTCACTTGCTCACACTGATTGCAGCAAAATATTTCAATTTATAACCTATTCCAAATTGTTAACCAACTCAACAAATTAAATGACCGCTTTTTTGAAATGCGAAGCATTTCTTGGTGAACTCCAGCAACTTTGCGCGTACCTATCTATCTATCTATCTATCTATCTATCTATCTATCTATCTATCTATCTATCTATCTATCTATCTATCGATCGATCTATCTATCTATCTATCTATCTATCTATCTATCTATCTATCTATCTATCTATCTATCTTGCTGCCTACGACATTTAGCTCTCCTGACCGTTTCGATAATGGTATCAATACCAAACTTGGTATCACATAACAAGACAGAATAAAAGACATATATGACAAGTCATGGCATGAAAGCCATGACATGGATGCTGACCCTGGACACTGCTACCTAAATCAACTTTAGGGCATGGCAACTAACTACAATTGACGTTAACCTGATGTGACGGCTGTATCGAAGTAATACATATGTAATGTTTATAAAATTGGGCAGGCGGCACTGCAACCCCTACTGACGTTTCAGGATGATTAGCCTTTATTTGAAAAGTAGTTCAGAGACCTGGCGTAGCTCTGTGGTAGAATGCTTCCTTGCCACGCAAAATGCTTGCGTTCGATTTCAGCTGGCTCTCTGACATTTATTCTCTGCATTTAACGGGTCGACGCTAATGATGTTGGGTATTAAATGCGAAGCATTTGTTAACGAACTTCGGCGACTTTGAGCATATCTATCTATCTATCTATCTATCTATCTATCTATCTATCTATCTATCTATCTATCTATCTATCTATCTATCTATCTCTCTATCTATCTATCTATCTATCTAGCTAACTAGCTAGCTATCTAGCCGCCTACGACTTTTAGCTGCTCTGGCCACTTCAATAATGGTATCGATACCAAACTTAGTATGGTATAACATGACTGTATGAAGAACATATCTGACTAGTCGTAACATGAAAATGATGACATCGATGTCAGGAATGTCATGATTTACACTTCATGATATTGCGGCTCTTGCGGTCGTTTCGTTCACATGACATCTTGCAAAACTGGTATGGTATGACATGATTGCATGGCGAAGACAAGCTACAGGCCATAACATGAAAATCATGACATGTGTCATGTAACAACATGACTACATGCTAAACTCATGATGTTCTCGCAGGCGTTTCGCTAGTGGCACATATACCAAATTTTGTATTACGGTACGTGAATGAATGACGAAGGTATGTGACTGGAGCAAACATGATAATCATCAGATGTGTGTCATGCAACAACATGACTACATGCTACGCTCATGATGCGCTCGCGGCCATTTCACTAGCTCTACATATGACAAATTAGGTATTCGGTGACGTCAATCGAATGTGAACGTATATGACTGGTGCAACCATGGTAATCCTGAAACGCGCGTCATGTAAGAACATGACAACATAGCATGCTCATAACGTGCTCGCGGCCGTTTCGCTAGCTCCACATATACTAAATTTGGTATAACCTGAAGTGAATAGATGACGAAGGTAAACGACACATCAAGACATAATAGTCATGACACGGAAATCATGTATGGCATCATTTACCTCCACCTTGTAACATTGTTCTGATTTTAAAGTGACAGATCAACCTTTCTCATTTGTGCTTCGCATATCATCGATTCCCAGTTATCACAAGGCAGGAAATAAGATTTTACAATGCCTTCCACATTCGTAGTTCGTAGTGAGGTAATTTAGGGCCTCAGAACAGTTTTGACAGTCTTGTTGCATATAAAAAGGGGACTGCATTCATGTATATAAGATATTTCAATGAAAAAAGACTCGTGCATGATATTTGGAAATGTTACCATTAAATCTCAATTATGTGATTACATTCATTTTCACAGCGCGCTTCTTAATGTATTCGGTTATTTCCAACATTATATTTCGCAGTGGAATAAAGAACTATGATGGATGCCGGGGCAAAAATAAACCAAAGGGGCTGGTTTTTTCAATGCACTTTCTAACACTACCTCCGCACTGCACACTGACGCGAGTATGTACATTTGCATTGGTGGTATCCCTGTACAGCAAAAAAAAGAAATCTGCTGAGGAGAGATTTGTGAAGTAATTTTATTGAAGTATATCAACTCCATCATGCACAGTGTACAGAGTAGCTTACAATTCCATTCAAGAAAAGTTTTTTCCATTTAGCAAAGAATATTAAAAAAACAAATATATCGTATTCATTGACTCCCCAAACGGTTCCTTATATCAAGAACATCGCTATTTTTTCATGGGGTGATTACATATCATGTTTTTTTATATACCAAAATAGTTTGGAGAGAGCTGCGCAAATTTTATTACATGTGCACCTTGTTGCGAAAGACGGCGACGCCAACACGGTCCCGAAGGCGCCACTGCTTTCAACTCCGCCGGGAAGGTCACCAGCCGTTTGGTAGCGTATGTTTCTCAGCTCGCGACTGCTTCTGCGCAGAGCTGATAAGACGAGCGGACGAGACGACGGTGAGTTAAATAAGGTTTATGTACAGCATATATACAGAGGCGTTACAATTTCGGCACTGGGGCCGACAGAGACTCGAAGAGCCGAGCTCTCCTCTCTAACACATAGGTCAGCTTTTCGCCTAAGACCGCCGACTCACACACATGTCGGCTCTCCGACATGGGGACTCCTCTCTCATAGGACCGCCGATCGCGACACGCCGCAGGGCTTTTTTTTATATGCACCGGGTCCAACCAAGATGTCCAATCAGAAGCGCCGCTGGTCGTCAGGGCAGATTCCTCCAATGGGGTCGCCGCAGGGCCACGTCAGACCCCCAGACACGAAGACGCTGGCTCGCTGTCACGTGCGCTGCTGACTCACTGCACGTGGGCCAGAGAGGCGCCGCGCGTGTTTACGCTGTTGAGTTGTTCGCGTCAGGCGGACTGCGGGCTGGCCTTGACCCAGATTGCCTTTTTCAGAGGCACGGACGTTTGACGAGGACTCGCTGGCATAACAGCACCCCCGCCGCCAGACAATGCACCGGAAAGACGAGCTGCTTCCACGGGGCTCGGATGTCAGGTGCGCTCGTTCGCCAGGTCCCTTCAGGTTCGCCTCCAGGGCCGGAAAAACATCCCATTTTTGACGACGGATCCCAGCTCCACTGGCTTGTCGCCACAACTTGTCGACCAGCTTCACTCGTCTCTTCTGACCACCTTCGGTTTCAGCACTTGACGATGGTTCTGCAACTTGCTAAGAACGGTTCGACAACAGACAACACACGACACACGCAAGTGCCCTCGGTCACCCGACAGAACACCAGACAAAGTATAGTACAACATATACCTAGCTAAGTGTCTATCGGAATTTCGTTCCCTCTACATCAAGAGGCACATGTGGGACACAAGACTCTTAAAATGACAACTCAATTTTTTTTCCCACGTACATTAACGTAACGAATTAGAATACCACAAAGTTGGCCCCTTGAGATCACTCTAAACGAGCGCGCTCAGCCCAGGTCGTGATGAGGTCAAAATTTTGCCCCGAATCACCAGCCAGAAACCGAAAGGTTGAGAAGGTACTAGCTAGAACGCACTGCTCAATGCATCTCCATTAGCGTTTAGCTTTCCCTTTTTTTTTTAGCGAACGTCAAAGTTGCGCTGTGGAGCAACGTGCTCCACCTCAGTAACCGGCCACTTTTAGGCGACGATACCTGTGCGGCACCAAGAGCGGCTCACACTTTCGACGTTGCACAGGGGAACAATGATACGGCTTGCTACGGATTGACTCCTCACCGCTTAGCTCGATATCGTGTTCGATCACCCTCGTGTTTCCGGGGTGGTCCGAAAACACGTCTTCAAACTCGGAACCAATCTTTCTCAGGTCCTCTTTCTCAGGTCCTCCTTCACTTAAGCTAGGCTCTAGGTTTATCTGCTCCCGGATTACTTTCGATCCCCCTTCAATTTCCTCACTAGAACTCAAACTTTCTGCTTCCTCTTCCTTTGAAGCATTCAACAACAGATTTACGACCGCTTGATGTTGAACGTATGGTTTACAAGTTGTATATTTTGTCCGGCCGCCTTCCTAATTTCACTTCATAATTTGTATCGCAAGGCTTCGATAATACTGTGGCGGGCCCTTCCCAATAAACCTCAAGCTTGTTCCTTTTGGACGGCTGCAGCAGCATTACCTGATTATCAACTTCAAAAGCGCGCTTCTTCACAGATTTCTCGTAGTGCTCCTTCGACAGCACTTGTGCCGCGTTTTTGTGGCTTTCGACTAGCGCTTCAATTTGGCTTTCCACTAGCGCTTCAATCGAGAGATCCTCACGCTGCTCTCGAATGAGCGTCTCTCGATCAACTCTCGGCAGCTCGCTCAAACTTTCCGCTACAGGCGAGAGCGTTGCAACCCCCTCGCTCTGACTCAATGGCGCCATGTCGTCTCCCCTTTCTACGGAAACCGCGCCGGTCGGTTCGGCGACGGGCCGCTCGCGTGACTGCTCACATGACTCATGCAGAAACTTTCCTTTCTGGGGTTCCGTCGACCCGCCGACAAGGTCACTTGAGAGTTCACCGCATTGAACCAGATCAAGCTGCCGCGATAGCTTCCGCGCTTGCGATCGCGTGAGAGCCATGCACGCTAAGTTGGGGAAGAACGATTTGCCCTGCTCTTTGAGAAGCTGCTCTGAGTTGTTGGAGAAAAGATAAGGAAAACGATCATTTAGCGCGGCAGACACAGCCGCTTCGGTGCGAAGCTCACCGAACGGGCCTTTAATGACAACCGTGGCGATTGGTAAGCGAACACTCTGCTCCTCGGTGACCTGCCTGATCCACGCGCATTCTCCTGTGAAGTCATCCGGAGACACCAATGAAGGATGGACAACGTCCATGGTTGCCGCTGAGTCTCTAAGTGCTCGGCACGTTTTCTCATTCACCCTAATTTCTTGGAGATACGGCTCCAACAACCGAATGTTTTTTTCTGATTCTCGGATCGTTGCGAAAGCAAACTTTTGCTTACAGTTCATCGCGATGTGCCCTTCCTTTTTGCAGTTGTAGCAGATTAGTGGCTTCCGTGATTCAAACGCCCGTGTGGTATCAGTGCGTTGTTTAGAAACCTCACTCGATTTTTCCGCTTCTGTTTTCCCTTCCTCTACAGTGTCCTTCGTAGGAGACGGGTCCTTTTTGAAATTACGGTGTGGAGCGGGTTTCCGTTGATCAGGTTTCTTTGAAAAGCCCTCTTTTCTTTCATCCTTTTCAACGCGCACTGCCCTGCTATGCAACTTTCGGCGAGTATAATACTCCTCAGCTAACTCTGCTGCCTTGTTTAGCTGTACTTCACCAAGTTTGTCCTGCAGCCAAAGTTTGACATCCTCCTCGATGCAGCGGTAGAATTGCTCCAATTCAACGCATTCCACCACTTTATCGCGGTCGTCATAAACACCTTCGCCCTTGAGCCATTCAATCAAATCGGCTTTAAGACGAAACGCGAAGTCAACGTGTGACTCATTCCCCTTTTTAGCATACCGGAACCTTTGCCTGAAAGCCTCGGGTGACAACTTATAACGTCTCAAGAGCACTTCCTTAACCTCGTCATAGCTCTCAAACGCTTCCCTCGACAAGCAAGTTATCGCGTCGGACACTTCACCGGGAAGAAGAGCTAGCAGGTTTCGCGCCCAAAGAGGCCGCTCCAAAGCGTTTCGCTCACAGACGTGTTCAAACTTGACGAGACACTTCGCCATGTCCTCGCCTACTACGAACGGTGGCAGTTGGTCCCGAATTCTAAAACCGCTGACCTGAACTGTTGGAGAAGCTACGCTAGGCGCCTGCGAACACTGTAGGATTGCAAATTCTAGTCGTTTCAACTCGAGACGCTCCTGTCTCTCGGCCTCCAAGCGACGTTCGCGCCTTTCAGCTTCTTCGCGAGCTTCGCGCCTTTCAGCTTCTTCGCGAGCTTCTACTTCTCGCCTTTCAGCCTCCTCACGGCGTGCTTTAATATCCACCCAGGCCTCATCGACTTCCTCAGCCGACACTCCCTCATCCTTCATGATCTCAAGGATCGCTTGCTTTCGTTTCGCACGGCCCAAAGTAATGCCGAGTTCCTCACAAATTTCGATGAGTTCCTTCACTTTAAGGTTCTCCATCGTTCACAATAGCCTCTTGCTGTTTGCCCCTGTTAACAATTTACTTGCCGTACCCACTATAAGTCAACTAGCAAGACGCGCAAGCGATTTTTCCCACTCCCGTGTTTACCCCCTCCGCATTAACTTTGGTTTCGAAGCGCTTCGACATGGCTTCAAACGATCAAAGCTCACTTCAATGCTTCACACAGTCCTTCTCTAAACTACTACAACCTGAGCTAGAGTAGTCTGGTGAACTGAGGGGAAAACATCAGGCACTCACCGCATCGATGTCGCTGACGCCGGCCGATCCCGCAGCTGCCAACCACTGTTGCGAAAGACGGCGACGCCAACACGGTCCCGAAGGCGCCACTGCTTTCAACTCCGCCGGGAAGGTCACCAGCCGTTTGGTAGCGTATGTTTCTCAGCTCGCGACTGCTTCTGCGCAGAGCTGATAAGACGAGCGGACGAGACGACGGTGAGTTAAATAAGGTTTATGTACAGCATATATACAGAGGCGTTACAATTTCGGCACTGGGGCCGACAGAGACTCGAAGAGCCGAGCTCTCCTCTCTAACACATAGGTCAGCTTTTCGCCTAAGACCGCCGACTCACACACATGTCGGCTCTCCGACATGGGGACTCCTCTCTCATAGGACCGCCGATCGCGACACGCCGCAGGGCTTTTTTTTTATATGCACCGGGTCCAACCAAGATGTCCAATCAGAAGCGCCGCTGGTCGTCAGGGCAGATTCCTCCAATGGGGTCGCCGCTGGGCCACGTCAGACCCCCAGACACGAAGACGCCGGCTCGCTGTCACGTGCGCTGCTGACTCACTGCACGTGGGCCAGAGAGGCGCCGCGCGTGTTTACGCCGTTAAGTTGTTCGCGTCAGGCGGACTGCGGGCTGGCCTTGACCCAGATTGCCTTTTTCAGAGGCACGGACGTTTGACGAGGACTCGCTGGCATAACAACCTGCATCACCGTGAGCTATTTTTTTTTTCAGTTTTTCAGTTCAGAGAGAGCAACACGTGACTTTGTCCTTTTGCTGCTCCATAGGTGTATTCATTACATACAAGAAATGTTTGTCACATTTTCTGTCATTCTACACCCACACAAAAAATTCACCCTTCAATGCGTGAGCACGTGGAAGTGACGCAAAGGAACTGGGGGACTCACATGCATTGCATGATTGGAAAATAATCTCAGCTTTACTGAATGCCAGCTGCTGTCATTACGAAGGCATCGCCGAACCGACAGCCCCAGATGCTACTCCCGCATGATAAATCGCTCTTTACGTGGATTACGCTTATCCACGTGGCGGTGATGGCATAAACCCCCGAGTCTTTATCGCCTTGGTGGTGACTAATACCTGAAGCCCACGAAGTGGTAAAGCCTGTCTTATCACCCTGCCACGTTCACAGATGTAAAGTAGTCGCACGTAGCGCATTGTAAGCCTTCTAAAGAAGGCACAGTCTACCTACGGCAAAGGTAAAAATCCACAGGAGAACAATGTGCTATGTTTAACACAGAGTATAGCTAACACGAGTACAGTCTGACATGATTACTATAAGAACCTTCGAGCAGCGCTTGTGTTACGATAGCCGCCATTGAATTCGCTTCATTGTGAAAGATATTGTTTACCTCATGACGCATAAACATGAGATATGCGGTTACCGATGCCTTTAACTGGGGCAAAGTACAGCACTACATTTCTTCTCTGTGTACGTTTTTAGCCTACTTTGTTCTCTTCAAAAACAATCGCAGGCGTGCAAACACGGACGTGGGAGAAAAGTTTGGGCAGCACCATGGCCGTTTATTAACTCGCACGAAGAAGGATGAATTGCCTGATTGGGATAATAAATCACAAGATTTAATCTGAGCACCTATTCCACAAGTCATTTTTATTCGGAAGCAACGGGCAACTTAAACTTACAGTGGATTTTCAGTTGGATTATCCATAAATAGCCACATGGTCTGCTTGAATAGCAAATATGTAATATGATAATGATTTATTATTTTGTTTTATGATACATTTATGATAAAAAATGCAGTCAACATCATTTCGCGAATGCTGTTGCGACTGAGCAGCTGATGCCTGCATTGTCGGGCTCTGCATACCCCATCTGCATGGGCGCGCCGCTCGCTCGAGCTTTCCACTGAGCTTCATCCCAACCTGTGTTAATGCAGCGCCTATTTCCTACTAAGTCCCACTTTTTCAAACCCACAGGGCCACTTTAATAGCTCTACGGCATCAACGTATGAGGAAGGGTCTACTACGGACAGCTTCACATTTAACATACGAGTCTACAAATGCATACTGTTCATCTGGTGACGACGGGCTTGTGTAACGCCTATCACTTGCGGTTGCGTTCTACACGCTGCCGTGAATTCACTGTCTCTCTTTCTCTTTTCGTCCTTCTCTTCCTTTCTTTTTCGTTCTCATCTTTCTATTTCCCAGCCCTACTCGGCCAGTGTAGAGGAGCCGACCTGAACGTAGTCTTTCTGGTTAACCTCCATGCCTTCTCTTTTTCTGTTTACTTCCTTCCTTCCTTCCTTCCTTCCTTCCTTCCTTCATTCCTTCCTTCCTTCCTTCCTTCCTTCCTTCCTTCCTTCATTCATTCATTCATTCATTCATTCATCTGCTATGCCTGGGAAAATTTGCGTTGCAGCAAAAATATCGCCTACGTGGTGTCTACGATGAAGTATTCCGAGATTTTTGTCTGAAAATAAGCTTGCTCTACGAAATATAAATAGGATGTTCTGATTTCGCGTCGGCCCAAGCTTCGTGATGAGACACAAACTTATCGTAAATATGGCCATTATCGGCCGGTGCATTAGTGATGCCTCTCGTGGGGCTTTGTCGATCAATGCCTGATGAAAAGAATGAGCATGTGAGTGGCGCTCAGAGTGCACCAAACAAACACCTGCAATATTTCCTGACTTCAGCCAGTAATGAGCGGAATAGGGGTATTGATACCGACCACCAGCCATGTATACTAGATCTGATCTAGTGACTTCCTATGCTGTGCAACGCTCCACACGCCTCCAACCTCTGTCTCGAGAGGATCGTCCTGATGACCGCATGCTTAGTCGATTTTCGCCCGTTTACCTCATTGCTTCGCATAATGGTTGTTGTGGTAAATGTACTTCGAAAGTCAACGTGAATGCCAGTCGTAAAAAAACACGGCATTTAAAGAGCTCAAGGGAGAAATTTCCATCGAGGTAACGAGTGCATGATTGAACCATTCGTTATTCTAAAATGTTCGTTAAACCGGCGTTCGTTCAAGTGAGAGTTCACTGTAGCTGGCCTTACCAGGGGCTCACTATTTCGAGAAAGAAAATTCCTGGCGAGTTTCTTGTGTGTGTGTGTGTGTGTGAAAATTCTGCAAAAACATTTACAATAGGCGAATTTTTGAGTAGTGAATACTTCAATTGAAGAAACCTGATTTGTTGACATGGCTCGTTTTCGAGCTCCATTCGACAAAGTTTCCCGCTCTAGAGCAGTGGCATAGCTGATGCAAGCTGCCCCCAGATTAGCCACTCATAGGCAGTGGTGCAACAGCGCTTGTGCATGCAGTGCCGCCGTGTCGAAACAGTCGCACAGCCGACTAAAACAAGGCACCTGCGCTTGAGCTCCTGCACTGAACTATCATATAAGTTGTGCCCAGCGTTCGTCCATAACCGGAAGAAGAGTGCGACGAAGAAGTTTTAATATCTGAGGTACTGTGAAATATTGTACATCTAACCGAGGCTCAAGAATTTATCAGAAATATAGGAGACTTTGTATCACAACAGAAAGCTGCGCCAGATGCTGTGCATAGAAGTGAACCTTCTGGACACCTTCGAGGACGCTAGTCCGAATCAATATTACAAAATTCTTGTCTAACTAAATAAAATTGCACATTACCGACTTCACATCTGATGTTTCCAGTTCTGTTTTGTATTCTAATGAACATTCAGTTTAATGTGCTTTCAGTTCATGGAACAAAATATTTAGGTCCCTTGAAGTTCATTCCATTAAGAGTTCACTGTATAGGATTAAAAGAAAGTAGAACGAGCGAATACTGTGTCATAGAAGAAAATGAAGTGCTCAATGAAAAAAGTAATAAGTAAAGAATAGCTGGCCCTTATACTTCGCTTCAAATTCTATCTATAGAAGGTTAACAAAGAAATGCGCTCGATCTACGAATGAAAAAAATATTGTTTTTTTTTAAAAAGCCTCTCCCAGAGTACCAGGTACTCTAAATTATTAACAACTTTTTCTAAACACACAAAATAGTCTCTGTAGCTACTAAGGCGTTTTAACACGCAAATGCTCTATGTCGGGGTCCACTACAGCTCCACTGACATATTTCCGTCACGGATGTGCCGTTGTAAATATATATTAACAAATTGCTAGAAGAGCAAGAAGAGATAATTTTGCAGCGAGGCGCCAAACCAGTGGTCTCAGGCCTTTCATTGCTTGACGCTAAACACTACGCCACAAAGAAAACCTTCCGCAACTGGGTATCGGCAAGCTAGCTGTATACAACATACGTCGTTTTACAGTCCTTTGAACTCCATAGCTCTAGCGCGGTTTCGTCATCAGTGGCGAGATGGCATGACGGTCTCGCCTTAGGTAGTCATTGATAGGTGCTTCGATGCGCTCGTTTGCATTCGCGCGCGCATTGAGGCACCTTATAGTGTTGGGCGCGCTCTAAAAGGCGTCGCTTCTCGCATTTCGGTAAGCGCCACATCCACGGAGCGAGGCCTCTGCGGCACTCGCGCTTATCGAACTCATGATTCGTTAGAGCATGAAAGTCAGTGTCCGGTCTTCTTTTTGCTTGGAAAAAGGAAAGCCGCATTCAACAACTACTTCTTGCTTATCGTAATCATTGATTGGCTGTGCAACCTGCAAAACTGTCATTTATTTCTTCTCTCACGCACTAATAGGGCGTTTATCATCGTGTCTAAGTTTTTTTTCCTCCAGTAAATTACTCCTGTCTATTGTTCACCGTTGCTAAAGTGAGAAAGCAGCCAGCTGCCAACAAATCTGTGCCCTTTAAAGGCCTAGATACCACTGACTGGAAAAAAAAAATATTGGAGAACCCTTAAGCATCGCCTTGATTGGTTGAATGCGGACCTGCCGCGGTGGTCTAGTGGCCAAGGTACTCGGATACTGACCCGCAGGTCGCGCGATTGAATCCTGGCTGTGGCGGCTGCATTTCCGATGGACGCGAAAAGACTGCAGGCACCTGTGCTCAGATTTGGGTGCATGGAAAAGAACGCTACGTGGTCGAACTCTGCGGAGCTCTCCACTAAGGCGTCTCTTATAATCATATGGTGGTTTTGGGACGTGAACTTTTATATATCTATCTATCAAGGGTTGAAAGCAATAACGATATCCTGTTACGAGTGCGTTCTTCGAACGCTTAGTGCATGAAGCCTTTTCGAACTTGCAATGCATCTTTTACGTCACCTTAAGGGGATAGGCACAGTAAGGTGTGTGCATTGATTGTAGTGGCTGGCCGGCTATAAACTGATATTCGCATGTTCCGATGCCCGATGGAATTGTACGCTTGTTCCACAGATTATTACTTCAACACTTCATGTTTTCTTGTGACGCATGTTACGGGACGCGTGTGTTTTAATGCCGAAATTTCTGCGACACAAACTCCTTGAAGCTCTCGCGTGAAAAATTCGGGGGATAATAGGGGGATCACGGGCCCAGTTTGCTACCCCCTCGCACGAGATCGAAACAGGGCCAAGTCTTGGTGTATGCTTTGCACGAATGTATCACGGACGTGACATACCAATATTTAGAATGGGAACAACGCTACTAGGAGCCTCTACGATTCCAGTTCGTGTTAAGAAGTTATGAACACAAAATAAATCACTGAACCAGAATTTCGTACATGTGCTTAACACTCTGCACAAAACTTCTAAAATCAGTGAGCTAATCTTGACGGTTTACTAAGGTGTCAGTCATGGGTTTGAGGGGCATTTTCTGCCAATGTCTGGGTTTCCTCATATTGTGTTACTTCTTATTAGTGTTTTCATTCAAATTCTTCATTGATTTGTTTATTCTGTCAGGCGCGTCTTTTGCAGGGTGAGTGGCTGAGTTCATCTGCTTTCTGTCGCAAACACCCGTTGATCGAGATTGTGGTTTTACCATCGGCGCACTTCTATGGCTGGGCATAGCATAGCTGGATAATTGATTACCACTACACCATCACATAAGTCCGCAATCAGGCGCTGCTTTCCTGCTACCAAGGTGAATATGGTAGTCCTTCACCAGACTTGGCAAGATGCTCGGGTCATTGGACTAATTCGGAGAAATTCAAAGCCGTACGGTAAAATATTCTCGAACAAAGGTATACGTGTTAAACAGGCAGCTTCAGCATTGTACGAATCAAACTTACTACGTTATAATTAGAGACGCCATGTGAAATTGTGGACACCAGTTAAAATATGAATTCCTGAAGTTCATTAGCGCCAGTATAAATCCCACTACCGGGCCTCTTCTCCATTTTATGCATTCCGAAACGTGCGTTTGGTCGTTGGGAACGAAACCCCTTCTCGTGATTAGAAAAGAGACACCATCTGCTCCAGGTCACCACGCCACCTGAAAAAAAAAAATTGACAAACAGCTAGTGTGCAAATAAAACGGTTTTTATTATTGTTATGGTGTCATAAATCCACGTAGTAAGCGGATTTATGTATAAGCAATAAACACCAAGCATATCACATGTGTACGTGCACTCGGCTTTCGTTTACAAAAAAAACGAATAATCCTGTACAAATGCTGAGTCCTTACTATAGGTTTCCAGCCGTGTTTTTTTTAATGAACAAAGCAGGGAGAGGCCCTGAGGTTGTATATTTGCTGGGAAGTTTAAAAATTGATATATGCATCCTCACGATCGCTTACAGCTCTGTGTGAGAAGATTGAGGTATGTGATCTGCAAATGTCATTGTTTTCACTTTATATGGCATGTATGTGCGTTTAAGCGTGTGAGTGTCAGTCAGCGCCGTATGTTGCCATTGCGGCGAGGATGGAGCACTCTTTTTGCTTTTTGGTGTCAGGTAGTACGCAATCTTATCTAGCTGGGGCAGCTGACCAGCAATCACTCGCATACTCCCTAATCACATTAAGTCTGCCAGAACGAGACCCTCACGATGAATGAAGAAATCAAGACGAAGATGTGTAAACTTAAGGGCTCTTTTTATTAGACTCGACGTTAATGAGAAGTTGGGATATCAATAAGATGTCGATGTTGCGGAGCAGATCAACTGCCTCACAGCGCTTCTATTTTTCTATTGTTTTCTTTGACCCTATATATATATACAGCCATATTTGATTTTAGTTATCATTATATTCCTTATTTGTTTCTTCTGCTAGGTAAGCGAGCTGTATCTCTCACTTAGTTAGAATAACTACCTTTCATTGTCTGGTGTCATTTGCACTGGTTTCTGTTTAAAATCGTTCTCTTTTATCAGCTTTCATAACTTACATGACATAATGCAAACCGAACACCATATTACTTGTACACACCAAGTAATTGCATTTCGGTGACCCATGTTAACCTGTCATCACGTAAACATAAAGCATTCTGATATCAACCTAAAAGATTGCTTTCTTTTGTTTGGTAGAAAGTATCAGACACAAACCAGGCTATAGCTTTCATTGGTCACCTACATGGCAGCGGCACAGCCCTATTGCTGATTGAAAGAAAAGGCCCCAAATAGAGCGATGATGCATTAGTGAATGCGAAAGAAGCGGTGTTTTTCCATGTGCTATAGATGTCCTTTTGATATACTATGGTTATTTTTAGGTGACTTTGTGTAGGTCTTTTGCACCAGCTTGTTTGCCGCGTAAGAGTAGGACAGCCTTGATTCTCGCTGCGTCTTTCTTCTCAAAACAGGATGCGTCAGTCGTTTCCACAAAAGCAATAAAAGCACCAGCTCAAGGCAGCATCTCGTCTATTTACACGTATAGGTAACACATGACAGAGTCGAATGTCAGAAAGAATCAAGGAGAGCGCACTGAGTGGCTCGCTGCCCATCAATCAACTTTTCTTTATCGCGGGTATCGAATGCGAGATCCCCCTGAGAAAACCTGTACACCGTCGAGTCTGTCGAAGGCTATTTGTCAGAGGATCCAAACTTTCATCAACGCGGGCGAAGCACGTTGACAGGAAACACACATGAACGAGAGAAAAAAAGAGCGAGATAGGAAGAGGGAAGGAGAGACGGGAAAAGTTGGTTGTTGGTGAAACCCGGTGTCCTTTTTGTCTCGAAAGCACCCCAATCGAAGCAGGTTGACTCGCTCTTCTCCCTGCCGCCTCCGTATCCACGCCTGCGCTGGCCCGATTGCAGATCTTATCGACATCGATCGGCGTCCCAAGCTCGCGGACGGCATCTGGCTGCATAGAATACAACAGAAAGGCGGTGTATACAAGAAGGATCACTGATATTCGTTGCCCATATATGAGAGAGAGTCCTTTCATTGTCTCTTAAATTTTAGGCATATAAGCTTTACTTTATCACATTTTGTTCTGTTCTTTCGGGTAGTATTCGCTGGGCCACCACCCTTATATTTATGCGCTAGATTCGCCCATGTTCGATGCTTGCTCCTCCCACTCCTTGGCACCGTTTAAAAACCTTGCCGCCGCAGACGTCGCTTTCAGGAGGTGTGCTCATTTCAATATGTGGCGTCAAATAAAAAATGCCTTACGAGAAAATGTCACACTCTTCAAGAGGTGGCGTAGGTGCTTTCCTTGTGTTGATGTACGTTCCTCAGGCGTCACATCACATGATTTTCATAAGCTGTGCGTCAAGAAGCTCCTAACGTAATGATTGCCTGACAAATAATAACATTAAGAATAAATTATTATTATTATTATTAATATTATTATTAACGTCCAAATCCACCATATGATTATCAGAGACGCCGTAGTGGAGGGCTCCGGAAATTTCAACCACCTGGGGTTCTTTCACGTGCACCCAAATCTGAGCACACGGGCCTACAACATTTACGCCTCCATCAGAAATGCAGCCGCCACAGCCGGGATTTGAACCCGTGACCTGCGGATCAGCAGTCGAGTACCTTAGCCACCAGACCACCATGGCGGGGCGGCAAGCGTCACCTCTACGAACAATCACTTTATACAAGTATTTGGAAGTTTGATAAGCGAGGAGGCGAGAGTATATCGCAAGCAAACCCTTGAAAGGTCAACTAGTAAAATTTTGTTGTTTGCTTTAAAAGGATAACTATAGGCTAAATAATTGAAGCCAAATTCTATCAAATCGTTGCGATTTCCGTGATCAGAAATTCCCAAACATTATAGAGTAATTCTAGTACTTCGATTACTTGCTCGTTGCCCCCTACTTGTTCGGGCCATTTACGATCTTTGCGAGATTATATTTAGCAATAAATGGCTGTTTTAGTGTTTGCAGTAAATTCACAAGGTATGTTTATCACTTGAAAGTGAAGGGGACTTTGGTTTCTGACAAAGCCTTTGCTATATCGAACACACACTGCTACTGCCAGGAACTGGCTATTCAGTGTTTTCCAAGAAGTTATGCCATATCTTGCTTTCGCTACAAAATAGACGCAGTTCGGAAGTTTGCAGTTCTGCATAGCCTTAGTGTCTGATACTTAAATTTGATTTATTTTGGCTATTTACTATGAGCTCTCTGCAAAGAGAACTGGCAGAAGGCGTTCTTTATAGTAAACTAAATAGTATTGTTCACTGTACTGTAGCTTTCAATGTAGTGGCTATTTTCTCATTGCGGCATCTATCACTTATTCAAGCTGCTCACCACGATGTGTCTGCAGTAGGAATTTCTAGAGACTGCGTATATAGAAGTGAACCACTAGCGAGGGTCATTGAATGAATGTTCTCATTGAATGAATTGACAAGGTCTGGAAATGTCGGGTGCCCCAACCCAACCGTCTTCATTCGTAAGCATCCACCGTAGCGCTATTGGTTAAGCTGTTGGAGGTGTAAATCAAGGCAGCACCGGAACTCATGCGCGATAAAGAGTTTACTTGCTGAGTGAGAAATCTATCCGGGAATATGCATCTTCAGAAAAATGCGAACATCTTCCTGACAGACTTTTTAGTAGAGACCGGACTGGATAAGCGCCTGCGATAGACAGCCAGGGATCGATATATATGAAATGTGTTAGTGCATATACTGACAGTAGAAAAGGAAATTTTACGTGTAAACAGTTAATGACAGTGTGCACTGCTGTAAACAAGCTGTGTATTGGCATAATATTTTAACTGGTTTCAGTGAGCAATCATGTTTTTTTTTTCAGATTGTTCATTTTTGGGTACCGTTCAGTATTATTCTCTTTTTTTTGTGCAAAACATCGTGATATGGAGTAGCCAAGGCAATATGGACCTTAACCTCTCCACAGGAAAATAGTTAGAACAGAACAGAACAGACATATTTTTAGGGTCTTTAGGGTTGGATTCAACAAACGGACATTGAAAAAAAAAACAAGCCAGTCATGTCACACAAGATAATATAGTGTAGCAAAGTTCAAAGGACGCCCTCTCATTCGAAACAGTCATCTGCGTTACTTCGTGCCCCCATGATGTCATTCTCTTAAAATTTTGTAAAAAATTGCTTTTAAACTCTCATAGAAATGATAATGACGACGACAACGCATTTGCTTCGTCGCGGACGGGAGTCTGCGAAAACGACGCGGAAGCGATAATTTGCAATCTTCCTTACAGAACTGTATTTATACTGTTCTAAGCCATCTACCTTGGGCACATAACATGCTTCGTTATATCGCTGTCAAGTCAGAAACTTTTTTCGTCCTCGCATGAGTCTCATATCTTGTCGTCCATCTACCTTGGGCACATTATCAGTGCTTAATGTCTGAATTTTTTTCTTGTAATGTCCCTTATTCACTCAGGCATGCTCGGGTATTCAATACTTTTTCTCTGTGCCTTCATAGGAAGTGCCTTACGTCAAGTTTTATTTTTTTTGTTTGTACTACAATAAATTCTGCTTAACAATGTAGTAACGTTAGGCCTCTTCGGTTCTACTGACGCAATAGACAAATTTATTCTTCTCTGATTTATTACAGGCTGCAGTCTCCCCTAGCGCAAGTCACATTGCAAATAGCATACTGCACTTTCATTCATGAAGTCTACTTGTTTTGCAGAAAAGCTCCCACTGTTGCACTCAAAATTGTCTACGCAGTCGATTACGGGAAACATGTTAACCTATGCGACATTGGCATGAATTTCTGACGCCAGCTTTCAGTGTGACCTTAGTGTGAGTTTTGTCGCACCTGTAGTTAAGTGTTGTGGACAACCCACACAATATAACAATGTAGAAATGCAGTTCCGTAAGTGCACGCCAAAGCACATTGAAGTCTGAAGACCTCACTATATCGTTTCTGAAACTTTGGGTGAAAAAACAAGTTCATAAAAGTTCGAAAACCTTGACAAATCAATTCATACAAAATCGAATTCATGAAAGCTATACTAAGCCTTACCTCAGTTAATTGCGCCTCACTCTTTCCTTTGATTACAGTGTATTCGACAAGCCACCAGTCTAAACGCTGTTGCTCCAGGGAGTCGGAAGGGAAGCGCGGCTTAACGGCAGGCTCCCTGGCTGATAGGGGCGTGCGCCCGATGCAATTTGTCCCCGCAGCAGGAACGTAACGAGAAACGCATCCTATCCCGAGGTTCCACATGACGAGCGAAAATAATTTGGCATATGCAAGAGCACTATATCGCAAAGAAAGCAGAGAATTCTATGCTTATGCGTAACATCCGTGCTCACAGGGATTCGGCGAGACACCATGCCATTCCTGGTGTGGTGAGCCTATCACGACGGCTGCGTCAACGCAGCTGAATGCTCGTGACGACCGCACCCTGGAGATTGATGCACCCCTCTCTGTCATACTTCGAAGTGCGTGTGACGTGAAAGCCGTTGACAAGAAGTAGTCACGTGAACTGGGGAAGTGCTGTTGCTGGGCAACGTAAATGAGTTCGAACATACAGGTGCGGGCTCAGAAATATGGCCTCACCGGGAGGATTGTGTTTAGCAAAATTTTCAGAAGATTTCACCGTGGAAACACTTGCACAGAAATTAAAACGAATAGGATAACTTAGAAAAAGTCGCCGGAAAGGAGACAGACTTTTCATGTGATTGTGCGCACATTCTCCCATTTCGCGTGACTGTGTGCAAATCATAATGACGTCTAAAACGCACAAATAGTTCTGGCTTTATCTAACAGCACCAAGAATGATTTAGATGCTTCATAGTATTCTTGTTATGCTATAAATATGCTCTAAAACTCTTCACTGTCTTTCCTAATGCGGTCAATCTTTTATTCGTTTTCTGCTTTTCCTGAACACGTTACGGTAATGTAGACATTTGAGTCAATGCTATAGTACGTATTAAATACAGTTTTGTATTTTAATCTTTTCATGAGCCTTTTCGAAGATTGTGCGGGATTTATAGAGGGTGTCATGAGTGTTACCTCAACTCAGAGTCAGAGAAAGAAGAAAGAAAGGTAGGCGTAGCACGCAGGACAAGACAAAGCAATGCTGATGCAATCGTCTTGCCCGACCTGGTACCGCTATCTTTGTTGCCTTTCACTCTGAGTTGAGCAAAGCTCTCAGAATGTCCTTCTGTACCAAGTCGCCCAAACTGCTGTACTTTTGCACATTTCCAGAAGAGTACATTTTTTTAGGCAGGTGAACAGTATAGCCCGCCTAGGAAGAAATTTTTAACTGCGGAGCTCTTATAGCTCTTTCTGCGTCCAATTCGTAGAAATTTAAATTATTGTCATCATTAATCGCCACGAGCTCTCTTTTTCTTCGTCAATACCTTATTCACCTCCAGCATCGCTTTCACAACACGTGCGCCGATTTCTTCGGCGTCAGACGTAACAATCCTTACGGACGAGATAACGAAAATACGAAGCGAAAGGAGACACTGGTCGCGTGACATACCATCAAGAAAGACTGGTTACATGACCAGTCTTCGTAAAAAGCACGCAAAACGGGTCTCGTTACATGTTTTTTTTGTTTATTTTTAGATACTGAGATCTTAGCGGGCTGGTTATACATTAAAAATACAATTTAACGCACACAAAGTGCAGACTGTCTTCAAACGTTTGTACGAATTTAAAGGAAAAAAAACACTGGTGATGAACAAATGAAATCACACAAGGAAATTCATAGCATGTTAGGATGTTTTTTTTTCCAACAAAAAACTTTTGAGAAACTACAATAGTATTGAGATAATTGCAGTTCGTTATATTCGGGGGAAAAAAGAATATTTAAAACAGTTAATCCTTGTTGTAAATGGAACTATATGGTTAAAGCATGCATTTGCCTCGTTTCATAACCTATTGAGAGAGAAAAAATAATTCAAAGTGTTGACGTTATAATGACCATTTACGAGGTGATATAAAAATTTTAATCGGCACACATGGTCACGCTCCACAAAAGCCACGTGAATCTGCTTAAATGACATGTTCCCACCAAACCCACGTATTAAAAGAGAGCATGGGGGGGGGGGAGGCAGCTTTTTTTCAACAGTATGAACACAGTTGAGCTTTTTCCTTCAGTGTTGCATTGTAATGCACTGAAACTTGCCTATTTATACTAATGATATTCAATGATGTCAATAGCTTTAAACCATAAATACAGCGCAGGTTCATTGCCCTGCCAAAGGCAGTGCATAAGAACGTGGACTCTCTTGACAGCTTTGTGTTTTATTGCGCTCTAAGGGCGCCAGACGAATCCGAAAAGCATAGCTTTTTCGAAAAGAAACAGCATTTCACACATTTGACTTCACTTGTGCTGTGCTCAAGGCTGTTCTGTATGGTAGTGAAAATTATAAGGTTAGTGAACTTTCAGTTAAGTGGTTTCTTGAAATTCTCTAAAAGGAGAGTTCGCTGTACTTTGCCAGTAGTTTGGCATGAATTACATGCGATAGCTTTGTTGTGGATTATTACCTTCTCATAGCTGACTGTAGGACACAGAAGTACGTTTAAAGCACATGTGTATCATAATCTGAGCAGCGCGTCAGTTTGGCCTCATCATTCACTAGTATGGTGCCTATAATTTTCTTCCATGCGCTTGAGGAACCATCTCTCGTAAAACCATCTCACAGGGTCTCTTACGAATACGCCTCAGTCGACTATTAGGCAAAAACTATCCTTTCTTTTTCTTTTAAGTCAATATATGCAGCATCCCGCGGCCCCGTGCGAAAGCTTCCAGCAGATAACGCAGTTTTAGAATGCCTTCGGGGTCGCGATCACTGTAAGCTTTCTGCAAGGCCTCCAGGATTGGTCTAACTTTGATCGAGCAATGACGCCACGGGATGACATGACGATGTGATGTCACGTTGTCTGATATAACACCGACGTTATGATGATTTTACGATGACTTCAAGTTTTTGGTGATCGCTGACGTCGCGATTACATCATGGGGAGAAGTCATCACGCGATGATACGGTTTCACATCAGTCATGTTGACACCACTGACAACAAATGCGGTACGCCAGTCAATTTTCACCTTTGTTTAGGCATTGAAGGCTTTGGCATAAAATGACAATATTGACAGGGGTTCGCCTTCCGTCAGCAGTACGCTCCAAGAAGTTTGGCTCTTCTTTTACACTAGTGAATAGCACTGTCTTTTGAGAGGCACGTTCATTTTTTTAGATAGTCACATTTACTCTCTTTAGGAGCATGAGTGAGACGAAAAGATTATTATCTTGGCTCCACAAGGAAAGTGCTATCCCTGTGGCACTCTAACGTATAAAAGGTCACTCAAAGGGCACTTAAGTTCTTAGAATGCAGTTTGTGCGTTTGTATATATATTATAGAGCTATATCAGCTCTACTACAACTGCTACTACCTATATTACTTCAATTCTACTACTACCTATCTCGCCAAAACTACTGCTTATACTAATACTGCTATACTTTCCAACCTACTACTATCACTGCTAATGCTGCCACTTTTATTGCTGATACTACTGTTATGACTACTACTACTGTTGTACAAACTTTCAAACGAAGCTGCTACCGTCGTATGTCACCCACTTACGCCAGTGCTAGATAATACTCCAGCCTACTAGGCACGCCACGTGCCTGTATATTTCTGTGCCTCTATACTAAGTTCCGTCGACAACGATTACATCGCCGATTGCGACACAACCGCGTGGGCTTGCCACAACTCTTTGCTACTCTACCGCGAAGCAAGCTTAAGTGCATTAATTGCCATTTACTGCTCCATGTGTCGTCCCAAGATACCGCCAGCGGCAAAAGTAGAAGCTCAACGTTTTTTTTTCTTACAGACTTCGAACGCGATGGATGCTTTCTAACAAACCACAATCGCCGGCGGTAAGGCGTTTCTTTCGTTGGCAGCATCTCCGCTCAAAGCTTATTAGTGAAGGAAGGCATACTCACAGGGTAGCTGTTTACTTTTTTTTTGCGCACCAACTGAATTGCCTTCGGCTGCAAGCGACCTTCTCATCACTATTATAGCGCCCACACGCTAGGACATGGAGAAACGAAAAGCGAGCGGCTTGTGATAGTATTGCGAGGACACGCCTTCAGGACTTCTTAGATTCTCATTCAGAATGCACCTCTCTTTCAGTGTGGCCTGTGCGTCTCCTTTTTGTAGTTAATATTTTTTTAAACGCTCGGCCATGATCAAGATTTGTCTACTGTTATTCATTCCAGGCGTTTGTGTTTGCCCTACGGTGCTTTTATTTTCCTGGATAAGTGCTAATATTGTTGCTAAATTACAAAATAAAAAACTCGGCCCTTGGTCTCACCTACTTGCGAACGGCACTTCCGACGTCACAAGTCGTGTTCTACTGAACCAAGTTCCGCCTTCCATTGAGTAGGGTTCCGCCGAACCGCCACTCAAGGGACTGAATTCCTATGGAAGAACGCTGGTTTTGTTCCTACAAAAGAAAAAAATCTGCACTAAGATGCCACCGCAAGACACTACACTTATTTGGTAGGGCGAATGCATCAAATGTGCCTTGAGCATCTGGCAGCTATGGGCCATGTTCTGGCCACCACTGGCTTTAAGCCGACATTTGTTTTCCTGGCGAGAGGCGCACCAAAAAGGTATGTTGCATCGCTTTGTGTAAGGAAGACTTGAAGTAGCTACTATTAGGCAAGGAAAGAGAGAGAGAGAAAGAGAGAGAGAGAGAGAGAGAGAGAGAGAGAGAGCAAATATAATTTGGCCATACGATGGCTGAAAATCCTAGCCCCACGGGCGTCGACTCATCGCGATGTCCCAGGCAAGCGAAGAGGGCTTGTCATCTCCACGAAGAGACAGTATCAGAGAGGGAACAAAGAAGCCTTCGCAGTAAAGTTTTGCTAAGACATGTAGCAGAGGATTTCTGAGATAAAAGCAGTGGCTATTTTCGAGAAGCTAAATGTTTCAACTTTAAGAAATTAGATCATAACGCCTGCCAGTTTAGAAATTTTTTAGGGGCGAAGCTCTTTATGGTGTGGTTTGGTCCATCATCCGCTGGTGTATATAGCCACTGGTGGCACACACCCGAAAGAGCGGTCCTTAGATTGTCTGCTGGATGGCAGCACTTGTATATAATGAATACAAGATGAAAAGATGTGAGATGGCTGTACTTGGAGAGTTCACTACATAGACGGACGAACAGACGAATGCACATAAAAATAGACGGATGGACTGATGGATGCATAGACAGACAGAGGGGCAGACGCAAAGATGGACGGATGGATGGATGGACGAGCAGACAGACAGAAGGACGGCCGTAAAAACAGACGCACGGACGGATGCAGGGACGAAAGCATCGACGCACGGAAGCAAGAAAGAATGGGCGTACGAAAGCACGGACGCACTGACGAACGTTTGGCCCCACCAATCATCATTCACTCCATGGATATGCTGTTCATTTTTTCATCGCCCCGGCATATAAAGGCGCACGTTCACTTAGGTCAATCGTTTTCGTGGGAAGTATTTGGCAGCTATTCCTCCGAAAGTTCCTCCGAAAGTTCCACGACGCTATCACATTGTGATAGCGTCGTGATATGACATTGTCATCACGCTTATTCACAATAAGCCTAATCATGCATATTCACATTTTCACGTCGACTCCTCAAAAATGCATTGCCCGACACTAGGCTATATATTCTCGCTCAACACTGCCTTATCTTTGCATTTAAAACGTCAGCTATCGGAGATAGTACTTGCAAGGATCGTGGCCGCCAACCAAAACGCGTGACGAAAGTGGCGGACACTTGTGAAAAAGAAAACCGCCGGAGCGTATCGCGTGCGGTGCTGCGAAGAACACTTTGAATTTGATTTTAAATACTTTACTGGCTGAAATTTTTTATATTATGCTTGTGTGTGCACACAAACCTATCTGATAAGTTATCTCGCCTTCAAAGTTTTGTGTCAGTATTTTTAATAGCATATTTACGCGGAACTTTCATGCTATATATTTAATTTGTGACCACTATTCTTGCCGACATGCGCGCAGGGTGACCAAGCCTTAAAGCCTTCAAGCTCATTGATTGGCTTTTCCCCTGGGTCTCCCACGACAATTTTTGTTGCCGCAAATGAATGAATGAATGAATGAATGAATGAATGTCGTTCATATTCATTTAATGTTTTGTGTTTTTGGTGCTATTTTCACAGCTGCTCAACCTCGTGCAGCACTTGGAGACCGTTTACCTATTTTCACCGTACCTCAAGTATTTAGTAGCTAACCAGAATTCTCTTGCTGCTGCTTCACTTTGTAAGTAAGCATAAACGATATTCCACTTTCCTTTTAACGAAGCTTTTTTTAGCGTCATTGTAGAGTAGGATATCATTTCACTACAGACACATGTTTCTATAACCGATAAAGCGATATGTTCAACGAGACAGTGGCTATTTGGGAGCTGAAAGAGAAACTGTTGCACAATTCTCAATGTTCGAAGGGTTACCCAATTTTACTCGGTAAACCTCTTCAGCCCTTCAAAATAACGAGCTTGCTGCGGTAAGATTTTTATTTTGGCCCTTAAGTGTTCTTATGGTGCAGTAACACATACTCTTGCACGTACTTCATCAACATTCTCCGCAGCCACTCCTACAACTGACCTGCCTCACGCAGTTGCCTTTCAGAGAGTGGACAAAGGATCTGCATTCGGCTAGCGTAGGACTCGAGTGCAACCCGACAACAGTGCCTTCGCTACTTTCATGAGTCGAATGTTAGGTGTTCTTGATGAATAGATGTCTAGTACACGAGCGTGAAACACCCTTTGAGAACACCAAATCACAATGACAGCTCCCGCTGTGGTTACATACCTGCAGCCAAAGAGTTGAACGTGTACTCCCCACGAGAGTCCTCACACGTGCAGAATTAATTAGGTTAGGGAAGCGAAAAGACCACGGACACCGCAGTGAACAAGCCCGCATCATGAGCAGCTCCCATAATTTGTAGCCCAAATTGGATTATGCCACGCTCGTGAAGCTTTTTGGAGTAGTTCACATTTTTTGCGCATTTACTTTTACTTGACGTACTCAGTGCTTGCCAAACTATCTTCGTTTAGTTCTACTCAGTGAGCACATGTTCACAATTCCTGGTAGAGATGCAAGCTGTTTAGCTGGCTTTCTCAGCGTTCTTTTTCTCTTAGCGATTCCACAGCAACTGGTTAATTGGAGGAGAATAATGCGCCAGTGCGCTTGCCTAACTGGTTTCACATAGCTTCTTGTTTGAGCTAGGTCACCTCTGTTCGGGTTTTTAAATATCTCTGCTGTTTGCGGAACCATTTTTGTGGGTTTTCTGTTATTTATCTTCGTATACCAGGTCATCTGAGCTTGCAATAGTCCTAGGTGTGGACTCGAGCAAACCACGTTTACTGTAAGATTGTGTGTTTAGAAAAAAAAATGGCAGCATATCCACGGAGTGAATGATGGAGAGTGGGCGAAGCATCCGTCCGTCCATTCGTTCTTGCTTCCATGTGTTCATGCGTCCGTCTGTGTGACCATCCATGCTTGCATCCGCCCACCTGTGCGTGCGTCTGTTCGTGCGTCCGCACGTCCATCTGTGCGTTCGTCCCTGCTTTCGTCTATGCATCCGCCCCGGCGTCCGTCCATGCGTCCATCCGTCTGTGCAGCCATCCGTGCGCCCGTCTGTGTGTCCATTCGTCCATCTATTCAACACTCCAAGTACCACCATGTCGCGTCTTTTGATCATATATTCCTCATACAGAAGCACCGCCATCCGGCGGACATTCCAAGGACTAAAGGAGAAGTGGCACACACACACTTTTTTACGGCTTGCGCTTCGTGTCCACTTCCCACCTTTAAACAGCTCGAGTTCATGGTATATACTAGTCCACTGTATTCATAGCACTGCGGCCAAATGTTCGCTAAACCTTTCTAAAACCTAGGTGGTTACGCCCAGCGAGTATAACGTAGCAACCCTTTCTTGTCTTTTGTGCATTGTTGAACAATAAAGAATTCGCAGCCTGCGCGGTAAGTAAAAGCCGAATTCTCCTGTCTCTTATTCCCCCTTAGCATCCATTGGCATGTACATTGAGCACAATCATGTATTGTTCAACAACGCACAAAAGAAATCTCTCTGCGGTACCACCTTGGATGTCAAAATGTAATACTTGCTACACACTACGACTTCGCCCCTAAAACGAAAGGCCGAAATGCTAACCAGTCTAGGACTGGCATGCTACCCTACACTGGAAAAATGAAGGGATGGGGAAATGCACCATGGCATTTTTATCTATCTATCTATCTATCTATCTATCTATCTATCTATCTATCTATCTATCTATCTATCTATCTATCTATCTATCTATCTATCTATCTGTCTATCTATCTATCTATCTATCTATCTATCTATTTATTTATTTATTTATCTAACTATCTATATATATATATATATATATCTATATATCTATATATCTATCTATCTATCTATCTATGTGTGTGCGCGCGTGTGTGTGTCCGTGCATGCGTGCGCGCGTGCCAGGCCTTTTGCTCACAGTTAACGTTAAAAGTTTTCACATGTTTTAAGGAGTAACCTGTAAAAACAACGTTCTCACGCAGTTGTCAGAACAATAAAAAAACCATGAGCCCCTTTATCGAATAATTATAGAATGACTTCAGAATCGGAGACTATTACCTGAAACATTGATCGATGCAACTACTTTGGTTTCATCTGATACGCAGGAGCGGAAATACTGAGGTCTGCTTAAGTGCTCTTTCTTTTTTTCTGGTTGCGATAAACCACGATGGAAGCTATGCAGGTACGGATGACGCTGGAGAGAAAGGTTTCGTAACAGTGCGTCATGAGCTTGATCGCACGTGGCGAAACACGATCACCTATTCCAACTGGGATTACTAAACGCCAGAGTGTGGCTCTCTTTGTAATGCCAACAGAAAGCAGAGCGTAGTGTTGGCATCTGACAGCGCCTTTTGATAAGAAGGGCGCCTGGTTCAAACGCCGCTCGTGAATTATGTCGACTAATGGTCAATACTCTGCTGCCCGTGGTTAGACCTAAAAGGGCGGCTACCGGCAGCTCCTGAGCAAGTGAGGACGATTATTTGTACCTAAATAGAACATCTGTTGAAGTGAAAACTTCGTGTGCCAGTAGTAAGCACTTGCGTGGGCGTAGGACTACGAGGTTTAGCTCAAATATTATTACCAAAGTATTTTGTCCATGGGATGCGATTGGCTCATAGGTTGTGTCATGAGAAAATCATGAGACTCATGCTACAGGGTCGCCAATTGACTTATTTCAGCGTAGTTTTGAAGGTTCCAGAAAACTGGTAATGCATGTTCCAATGTGTTTGATTTCAGCATGCAGCGCAGTACACGCGTCTATAATTTCTTGATACAAAAGCATTAGACTTAGCACATGCTCTTGTTCTGGTAACGTTAATTCAAAGATTTTCACTATTCCTAATTATGTGATGACTTGAAACGAACTTGCGGATTCCATTGTGCAACATTTTTTTTACAGATGCGTGAAAAGGATCTGAACATAGACAATGACAGGCTTTAGATTTCTAAAGATAAATCATTAGATCCCTCATTAAAGGCAAAAAGAAACCTGTGGCTGCGGTGGCAACGCCATGGATGAACAAAATCACCTTGTCATCACGCAATATTATGATTTCGTTGTGCCATCACTAGCAATGTCACATATTCCCATCATCAAAATGACATGGTATCTCAGATAGTAATCATTTAATTCTTACACATGCTTCTAAAAGATTCAAGGAACGTGAAACTCATGATTTAATTAATCAGTTATTACCTCACCCAAGCTTCAATGATGCCCTGTCCAGTTTCCCGTGTGAATTTTTTCTTTTCTTTGTCCTGTCATTGCTTCCTGTATACAGCGACAGGAAAGCGGAAGCTTTCATATTGGTTAAATTTATTGTGCTTCTCTCATTTCTACATGCCTTGACTAAACCAAAATACCAGTTCATCCAGTTTTGTTGCTTCATAGTTCGATGCGTTTAACGATAATATACGTTAGAGACTATCTCTAGCTCATGTTCATAAGGTATATTTAGTGTGGTAACTGAGGATAACTCAATGGTCTACCTCATGCAGATGTATGGCATAGAAAACTAAACACGTTGTAATAAAGCAGCGTTAACAACCTTGCGTGAGGCAGCAGCTGCAGCTGCCTGACCTGTTGATTTTTATGGGGTTGCTTTTTTTGTGAATAATTTGTTTCATGGTCAATCACGCAGAGTAGGTGTGAGCCATACATATAGACAATCCTCATCATGAAAGTTGGAGCCACTTCGCGTAGAAAAAAAAACAGTAGTGATGAACATTTAACAATTGCTAAAAGAAAAGTGGCTCTATTCCGTACCTCAGTGCACCTCTGGAGCAGGAGACCTGAAAAGTTTAAGCACCACTCGGTGCAGACAGCACCAGAATGTTTGGCCGGTTTCGCGATTGTTAAAACTTTTCCGTTACAGTTACACGCAGCACAAGAGCATTCAAGCTTGTTCTATAACTTACGCGAGCAACAGAGGTTGGAAGTGCAATCATTGATGCATAGAGCATTTTTCGTTAGAGATATGGGAATGCTTTGTTATATTTGAGACTCGTAACGCGTAATAATGGTAAGGTAATAAAGCGTCGAGTGCACGAAGCCAATCAGATGGTAAACGTCCACTGTAGCACTGTTTATTCAGTTGTCCAAGATACAAAACTACAAAATTTGAAAAAGAAAAAAAATAAATATTCGGGGTTTCATATTTTAAAACTAAGATATGGTTATAAGGAATTCTACTGGAAGGCTGTGGAAATTTTGACCACCTAGTTGTGCTGAGTGTGCATTCAAGTCTACGTAGATGGGCATCAAGTATATTGCGTCCACCGAAATCACTGCGGCCAGCATTCGATCGCCTTCGGGTCAACACTCGAGCACGAGTGCCATTGCACCATCTCGGTGGGTGAAACAGCGGTAAAGTTATGAGCTAAATATGGTGGCACCGACACTTTTTTCGGACGATAAGTTTTGGCACTGTACGTTTGGGCGCAGATTCACCAAATTACTTTTCAAATAGACCCTAATCGTTGTGAATCGTCAATACAGTTTGCAGTGCTGGTTATGTAATTTTATAAACATGATGTGTGCACCTTTATGATACTGCCGTAACGTCGGTTTAACATCAATTGTTGTTAGTTGGCATCCGCTGAAGTTGATTTATGTAGCAGTGTCCAGGGCTGCCACCGCCGTGAGCACTAGCACTTCATGTCAGTTTATCGCTTATGGTGTTGCTAATACGCTTGTTCCTGTTGACGTCGTTGCCCTGGTGCAAACAACTTAACAACTAATTATGTAAACAAGTGAGACTGCTCAGTTTGCGTCTGTGCGTGAAACATTTGTTTATTAATTAGCGTTGTTAAATCATGTGACAATAGAAAAATTACTACACGGACTGTACCCTTCTCTCAAGATGCCTCGCATAATACGCATAACGTCGGATCGCATCTTCTTTGCCAATATATGTTACCCTTCCATGCTAATATGAATCACGCCAAGTTCATGAGGTGATCTCGAAAGCACTCAGACGTAAGCGGCTAGATAGATATCTAGATACATAGATATATGAATAGACACCAAAAGTGCCTGCAGTACACGCAAAAATGCTTTAATTATTAAAAAGATACCACGTGATATTGTGTTCAGAAAAAGTAGATAACTAACTAGAGTACTTTGTACTCTACTATGTAATAGCTTAAAGCCATTCTCTGAGCCTGACGTTTGATGAGGCTATATTGACAAAAATTATATGATGTGTAAGGAAGATAATTTACCTATTTATAATACTTCGCACTCGACTATGGGGGAGCATAAAGCCTTTCCGTAGACCTCACACTTCGTCAGTGATTTGTTTGTGTTTAAAAAAATCGGCAGATCCCACGTATTGTGTAAATCAGTGATATGCGAAGCACGAATCAGGAAGGTTGAAATGTCACTTTAATATCTTTGAAATCAGCACAACGTTACGACTGGAACTTGATTTATGCCGTACCCGACTTTCATGCCATGATTATCATGTTTGGATGTGTCACATACCTTTGTCGTCACTTCACCTCCGGTAATAACAAATTTGGCAAATGTGAAGCTAGCGAAACGAACACGAGCGCACCATGAACAAAGCGTGTAGTCATGACTAGTCATAACATGAAAATCATGACATGCACGTCATGATTTCTACTTTAGTGTCTGTCAATTATGTTGGCCATGCAGTCATTTTATATCATACCAGTTTTGAAAAATGTCATGTGAACAGAACCACCGCTAGAGCATCAAGACAATGACATATAAATCATTATATTCATGATATACATGTCATGATTGTCATGTTATGACTAGTCAATTATGCTAGCCATACAGTCGTGTTATCCCGTGCCAATTTTAGTATCGATGCTATTCGAGTCGGCCAGGAGAGCTAAAAGTCGTAGGCGGCTAGATAGACAGATAGCTAAAAAAGTTTAAATTGGCCGAAGTTCCCTAAAATATGCTACGCAATATAAGAGTGGTTACAATTCAGAGAACTCGGTACTCTACTTTGGCAGAGCACAAAGCCGTCCCGTGGAAGTCACACTTAATGAGGCCCTGCTTATGCAATGGCAGCCCAACAACGAGGCGAATAGTGTTATTAGAACATATAGTAAACAATGGTGTTTAGGGAAATTTATTTTCATGAACAGTGAACATCAAGTGCAATCCAACAGAACATTGCAATGGAACACAACATCAACAGAAACACCGATAATTGCAACAGAACGTTATGTTTACATAATTACACTGAACACAACATACAAAGACACACCAAATATTGTTACAAAAAGATCTGTTTACATATGTATATTACAAGGTAAACGAAAAACACAGAAATGAAATGTACAGAACAACTTCTATAAAATCAATGTTAAGATCTAAAAACTACAAAGCCTCTCTGGTAGGTTGGTCATGTTTGCGGAGGTTGCTGAATGAAGTTGGTCACATTTGCTGGGAGTTTTCTTCGCGGTCAAAAAAGGTCCTGTTACCCTTTGACTCTTCTCACAGCAAGCTAGTGTAAAGGGCGATAGCTAATTCCTGTCTTCGTATATCACTCAGCAAATTATGTCAACAAAAAATGGAACGCAGTTTCCGGAATCAAGTAATACGCCTATTCAGGTCGGGTTACCCGGAAAGATTGCTTGTGGCACTTGGCAGTACCATGTTAAAGAAGTCAAAGAGGTTAAGTGCCACCAAAACGGCGGAAACAAGGCCAACAAAAACGGTTGTATCCATGCCCTATGTGCACAAGATGTCGCACACTTTGATGCAGATTAGGCTAAAGCACGGAGTACACGTTGTTCTCACGTTTCCCCGCAAAGTGGCAAAACTGTGTCCCATGATAGGAAATCGTGAAAGAAGGGTGAACAACAGCGGCTGCACCAAAAAAACATGCCACGCTCTTTCTACTGTGTACTTCAGGGGTTGTTTACCTAATACTCTTGACCTACGTAAAAGTGTACATCGGCCATACGGGTCGTTGTTTAAATGATCGACACTGATAACATGCGATGTGCTTTGAGGTTCTCGCAGGTGGCACGCACTTGTCATTGCACTGCAGGGATTGTGGGTGCAACCCACAGTTTGGCAGCACGGGAATTCTAGGCAAACCTAAACACAGATTAACCAGAGTAAATATGGGAGCAGAACAGACTAGGGCCAACAAAAGCACGTGTATCAGTGTTCCTTCGGTAGCACTAAGCGAAAAAGAGATGTCTTTTATGATCAGTTGAAATCGATAAACATACCTTTTTTTTTTTGGGGGGGGGTGGCACCTTGAAGTTATAGCTGGTTGCGCCTGCGCGTTTCTGTGTTCTCGGGCAATGAATGTTTCCTAATAAAACTTCAGTTGTAAGTTGAGCACCTTTCTTGTCAAGTGCTTCCTTCCTTTTAACTTGTGCGCTCATATTTTGCACACTACCAGAACCAGGCAGGCCTGAAAACATTCTTTCCAAGTCTCTCACAGACGAACAAAAAAGGGCTGGACCAGTGTCGAAGGAATTCCTCCTCACTTAGTAAGAAGAGTTGCTCCGACCAAACGGATAGTAGTTCTTTTTACAGTCGCTCCGAAATCGGGAAGAGAGCGTTACGGCGACGACCTGCTGAAACAGCCTCACAGCGATTGCGCCAAAGACAGTATGCACCACCAACAATGAGAAGGCAGGCGAAGCGGCCTCGAGAACAACGCCCAGAAGAAGCAAAGCGATTTACTACAAGGCCACGAAATCCAGCTTGCACGGCCCTCCAGAAAACACGAGCAACGACACATTGTCTCAAAACATGCAAATTTAATTCCCGTAGAGGCAGTTTGGGCATGTTGCTGACTGTACCATTCTCCACCATTCGTGGTGGTCAATGGTAGGAAGAACACTCCACCTCAGGCGCCACATTAAGTCTCGGAGGTGGCCAGGCAGAAATGATGCCGTAAGCGTGCTCCAAGACACACGACTAGAGTGGGTGTGGCGTGCTGGTAGAACTAATGGCAGCAAAAAAGCGGCTGTTGTGTCAACGATAGAATTGTCGAACACATCTACCCCAGGGCAAGTAGACGGGATATGACGAAAAAACGCGACAGCTGTTGCCTAAAACAAAGGAAGTGTTACTGATTGTGGGCCTTGATTAAAGTACACATGGCAATAAATACCGAAGACGTATGTCTAGAAGATTATTTGCCAGAGTTTGCGCGGGCGATTCTTCTCCTGTACGAGGTGCAACAGGAAGCGCGAGGCCAGTAGCCGGCAGCGTACTGATACCGAAGGGAAAGCAAAGCCTCCCTGGGAACGCTGCTGTACTAACGCCGCACAATAAACCAACGCAGCGCCACTGGACCAAAAGAAGCAAATCAAGCACTGTAAAGACTTCGCGATGCGTAAAGGCGGCTGCTACACGTAAGAAAAGTACCAAATGTAACCGCAGAATACTGTCTGCGCAAGGAACCTCCACTCAAGAAGCTCGAAATCGGAATCCCGTGCGTTCTCAATTTTTCGTTTCACTTCATCAAAGGTGTTTGACCAAACAAAGTTACAAACATCGTAGTTGTTGTATAGAATTCCTTAGTTGCGAAGAGGTACAGCAGGCTGAAGAAGAGATGCGGAGCTAAGTCTGAAGTTTGGACAGCGGATTAAGAAATACCGGGATTTAGAGAAGCTTAGCGCGGCACCTGAGTTTTCACTATACTGAAAGAATAAACGCAGGCTATGTGAAAGACTATCTTCATTTGAAAGGTACTGCGTTATGTTGTCAGCAAAACCTGTGACTTTCACGGCACTGCTGCCCGGAAGCGCAAGACCCCGGACACGTGAATCTGCTTTTAGAGCATAGAAAAATGACTCATGGCTGAGGACAAATAGAACAGAAGACAATAGACATTCCTGACGAACCCCACATGTAATAAAAAAGACAGCACTCTCCCAACCGTCTAGAAGTAGTGTGCTTTTTATACCAGAGTACGTGTTTCTAGTTAAATCTCCCCCCCCCCCAAAAAAAAAACAGGAAAACCAAAGGCTGCGAGCACTGTAAGGATATATGTGTGCTCTAGCAGGTCAAATGCTTTCTCTTGGCCCAAAGAGACAAGCGCAAATCGCGTCAGAGTATAGACTCTGATATCCCGGGTGGTAAAGGACAAGCTGTGTATTTCTCGTCATGGCAATTATGAAGCCTGGTGATGACCCACCAGGGTGTTCAACAGAGCTCTCAAACGTTGAACGATCACTGTCGCGAATATCTTATAGTCAACGTTTAAAAGCGTGATAGGTCTCCAATCTTCAGAACTAACACAGAAAGCGTCCGCTTTTGGAATTAGTACATATCGGCCATCTCGAAAACTTGATGGAAAGACACCATCCTCGGAACATCGTCGGATAAACGCGCTTAAGGCTGTACCGAGCTCATTTCAAAATGACAAGTAAAATTCAACTGGAGAACCGTCTGGCCCAGGGTCCGTCCCCCGTTTCATAGATAGTAGTGCTGTCTTTACCTCAGCGGGTGATGAAGGGACTTGCAGAGAATCAGCATCTTGTTAAGGAACGCAAGGAAAACAGCCAAGCATAGGCGGTATTATATCACAGTTTGTCCGCATGGCCGAACATGACATCTCTTCGAAATGTGCCAAAAAAAAACAAATCGATCACGTGTAGGAAGCGGCTGGGTAGCTGGTGTCTGCGTAGTCATAAAAACAGGTCATTGTGAATGCCCAAAAAACGATTGTCTCGCATAGCGTAGCACCTCAGAGTTTGCTCTAGGGTTGTGCCTACAACACCATGCAGCTGCCGCCAGAGACGAAGCTGGAATCAAACGCTGGAAGCGTTCACGTAGTTACCAAGCTACCATGCTACCAAGCTCGCATCAGGGGATATGGTGTTTCGGCGCGCAAGGCAATGCGCAACTTCGCTGCAGTATCAGCCATCTCCTCAGAAACGGAAGGACGAAGTGGACGACCTTCAACTGAGCAGTGCAGGCACCTCTGCGTTTATTTAAGCGCGTCCCAGTCATACGGACTAGATGTAGCGAGTGACCCCCGTATTGCACGGGACAAATTTGACCGGGAGCACGTGTCCTGGAGGACGCGAACATCAAGACGCCATGGTTTATGCGCAAAAGAAAATGGAATTTCGAGTTCTAAGAGAATCGGACGATGATCGGGTATGTACACAGGCGAAGGTGGGATGGGCGGAACACGTAAGGCGGAGACCAACCCTCTAAGGCATGTAGAATATAGGCCCAGTCGAGTCTGCTGGAGGATGGTTCGCAGAACCATGTACAAACAAAAGTATCCCCGTGCATGACATTGTGTTCATCCAGCATTGAAAAATGCTGGACAAGGTATTGCAGCTCACGTGAATTCCAAGTAGGCCGACCCCGGCCAGGACTTCGTACATCGCCTCGCGTATCAAGTACACCGTTAGAGTCTCCACTCAGAATTACGTGACGACCATCTAGAAAAAGTAACATCTAAATTTTGAAAAAAAATATTACTGTCCAGCTTGTGCAAGCGCATAAACACAGACATAGGCGTATCAGCCCGGGGAGGGGCAAGGGGAGCACGAGCCCCCCCCCCCTCCTGAGAAATGGGGGGGGGGCTGAGCCCCCCACTTTTGATAGTGGTCTCTGTCGCGGCGCGCTGGGGAAACCATCAACTGAGGCTTAGTTTTTCTTCACTATAGTAATCACTCAATTACATTGTTACGAGGAAATGAAAATGCTATAAGAAATTGTTTTAATATAGTAAATGTTTTTCCTAAATTTCTGCTGTGATGATTGTTTTCGTATGTCCCTTGCAGTGCGGGCCGCCTATGCGACTCTTTCACGTCTTCTACTGTAGCATTGCGAAGCGGGCTACAGTGACAAGGCGCAAAAGCGTCTTGTACTTGCCTTGTTAACGATGCGAACGAGCAATCGTTTTACGAACCAGTCACAGCATTTGGTGTTCCAAGAATTTTTTTTCTTTCCTCAAAAATGAATAGCGTCATCGCTACTTAATCAAAGCTGCTGTTAGCCGATGATTCTTACAAAACTTTTCAAATACTTTAATTATTTCTGCCGTACTAGAAGTGCCACAAAAAGGTTTGCGCTTTAGTCTTTGATAAATCTGATCAGCCTTGCTTACGGCAACCAAACGAGCGATGGCAGCAGTTTGCCAAGTGGTGAAGAATAAAGCAGTGGACTCGAGTACAGCGGGATTCTCAGCTCTAAGCTTACCCCGCAGCTTGCCCCACGGCACCAGAGATAAGGTTAAAGACCGTGGTTTTTAGGGTCGAAGCTTTTTATAACGGCACCCGTTCGTTCCCCGTAGTATGTAATAAGTATAACATTTTGACCTCCAAGGTGGTGCCGATGAGAGACTTCTTCTGTGCGTTGTTGAACAATAAAAAATAGTGCTCAATGTACATGTCAATGACTGCTAATGGGGAATGAGAGACAGGAGCATGCGGCTTTTAGTTAATGCGCAGGCTCCGATCACCATTAGCAGCCATTGGCATGTACATTGAGCACTATCTGACAAGAAAGGGTTGCTACGTTATACTCGCTGGGTGTAACCTCCTTAGCTTTAGAAAGGTTTAGCGAGCGTTGAGCCGCAGTGCCATGAATACAATGAACTTGTATATACCATGAATGAACTGGAGGTGGTTAAAGGTGGGAAGTGGACCCGAAGCACAAGCCGTAAGAAAGTGTGCGTGTGCCACCTCTCGTTTATCTTTGGAATGTCCGATGGATGGCGGTGCTACTATATGGGGAATATATGATGGAAAGATGCGAGATGGTGGTACTTGGAGTGTTGAATAGATGGACGAACGGACACAGACAGATGCATGGATGGACGCATGAATGGACGCAGGGGCGGCTGCATGGATGAACGCAGGGACGGACGCACGAACAGACGCACGCATGGACGGGCTGATTGACGCATGGACGCGGCTGCATGGACGAACGCAGGGACGGACGCAAGAACAGACGCACGCACGGACGGGCTGATTGACGCATGGACGGTCACACTGACGGACGCATGGACGGACGGAAGCAAGAACGAATGGACGGACGAATTCTTCGCCCCACTCTCCATCATTCACTCCGTGGATATGCTGCCATTTTCTTTTTCATGATGAAGGCCTAATTAGGATTCGGGCTAGTTAACATTCATTCAACTTGAATTGTCTTTTACAGCTCAGAATACAACTTTGAAAGAAAAGAAGCACACACGTGCATCGCTCCTTAGTTCTCTCGCTCTCTCTCTCTCTCGGCAGGGATGAGCTCACAGAGATATACTGCGCACGCAGCACATACACTCTAAAAAGTTTTCCTGTGTAGCTGCGCAGTTACCACTAAAAGGCTCTTTGCTCCTGCAAAAGACAAAAATGTGCACAAAAGATTTCACACGACACCGCAAGGAGGGGCACGTTCCTTTTTTGCGCAGTAAAGCATCTGTTCTTTGGGTTAACTGCAAGAATGTTAGCGCCATGAGCAAACGACTGATCGGTGTCTACACAAGCCTGTTTCATTACAGAGCCTTCTGTAGCGTGGTTTGGCGAAGTGGTTAGTGTACGTGCATGCTGACTGAAAGGCCGTGAGTTGATTCATCGATATGTGGGATATAACGACCCGAAACCGCGATATGGTCATGAAAGACGCTGTAGTGGAGAGCTCCGGAAATTCCGACAACATGGGGTTCTTTAACATGCACCCAAATCTGAGCAGCCTACAGCATTTTCGCTTCCATTGAAAATGCAGCCATTGAAAAGGTAATATATATATATATATATATATATATATATATATATATATATATATATATATATATATATATATATATATATATATATATATATATATATATATATATGTGTATATATATATATATATATATATATATATATATATATATATATATATTGCCAGAATGAAGTTGCGCGGATTACGATGCCATACCAGACACCACACAAAACGCCCGCAGTGTCTCCAGCCAGCTCGGACCAGATAGTCCCTCAAGGTGCGGATGACCCATCCAGTGGCCCGCCACCAGGGCAGATTCCCACAGAACCACCGGTCGAGCCCTCGGACAGACGCGGCACCTCTCCGCGATCGCATCGCAGATGGTTCACGATGTTCGGCGATGTTCACGATGTTCGGAACATCATGATGTTCGGCTGTGAGTCGGAAGACGTGAGATATATCTCCGCCACGGCAGTCTCATTTCTGTAGAGGAGAAATACGATTAGCACGTTTTTATAAATTAAGGTGCACGTCAAACTACACAAAAGGTCAGATATCCTGAGCCTTCTGATTCGGCCCGTCTGATAATTACACCATGTTTATGCGGCGTACAACTCAAGATACTTTCATTATAATAGTCCCCATGTGTGAACAATTGAAATGAGTTTCACCTTAGACTTTTATAGCGTGCTCGAGCCAGTGGATCCAGTTAGCTGAATCACCAATGTTAGTCGTTTGGGTACATTACACTGCATGAAAAAAAAAAATACTTTAATATCAACTCTACCCCTGTGTCTAAAGGTGGGCCACTCCGTCAACCTGTGCGACATTTTGTGTTGAAACCTCTGCAGATTCACAAATGCGCTCAACTAAATCACGTTTAAATCATTAGCAAAGTTAGCGAGCATGCTCTCCTTACGGTGAAACCCATTCCACGGAAATCTGTTAAGCTATTGTTCTCACTGTTCAAATTCTAATGGACCCAAGTAAACTTTCTGAAGTGTTTGTTCAGAAATAAAAAAAGTAGTGGTATTGAGACCAGTGATGAGCGACAGTGTTGGAGTTGCCTCGCTAACATGGCGAGGCAACTCCAACAGTGATTAAGTGGAACCATCGGCGCCGAAGTGAATACAAAAAAGCCAATGACTGCTTCCGCAGTGCCCCTTTAACGCCCTCCTGCAACCCTGATTTGTAACGCGGAATGTATACGGCTGGTATAAAGAAATACAGTGTCATTTATGGATTCTGGGAGTTGCGCTTGTGGTCCTGTTTGGCGTGCACTTGACCTGCATTGCCGAAGCAGCAGTCACGCGGATAAATGACAGCCGCTTCAAACCTGAACAACATGGAAGCCATGGGCACAACTAATGCAGCTTCGGCTACGCTGCCCTAATCGCAATGACATGCAGATTCACAGTGCCCATCGGCCACAGTGAACACTGAATCTCCGACTGTCATGTTGCTAGAAGAACGCAAAGGAATTCACATAGTAATTTAGTTTATTTACGACACACTTCGCGTGTTAGTTGATTGGCTGGAATTCTCATACACCAAGCCCCTGCAAGGGTAATCGATGTTCTATGTCAAGTGCTTGCAAGCCTTCAGTAGGCACCTTGACCTGATGATCAACAGTGGAACGTGATACTTTTGTAGTCTTGTGTGCACTACTATGGAATGCAACAATCTAGTCAAAGCTCACGAGTACCTTTTTTCTTTTTTTGCGTTCCCTTCTTTCTGTTCTTTTAAATGGGTCGTGCAACACTTTTTGAGCGTGGTCAAAAAATACTGCTGATCTGCAGTTTAGGCTCCTGAGAACACGCGAGCGAAATATCAATGACTTATTTTCAATCGCAGCCCGTGGCATGCGATTGACAAATGATTTTTATCAGCCATTGGCTGATTTGAATGCGAAGAACGTGGTCGTTACAGGAATCGCCTCGAGAAACTGTGACTTGTCCACGCGTGCACACGCGATCACACAGACAAAAGCTGCGCATTCGAAGAAAAAAAGTAACAAAAAAGTGCTCAAGGTCACGAGGCACAGGTTACCTATTTTCTTTGCCCACGTCATCCCCCCTCCCCCCGTCTCCCCCTGTTAGCTTCCAGCACTTTCGTGGGGACGCGAGGAAAGGGAATACGATTGCAGTGTGCAACTAATCTTCGTTACTCCGCTCGTATGAAACGGATTCTGAAAATTTTTTGTGACGTTGAATTAGTAAAGCAAAAAGCTATTTTAGGGAATCTACTCTACGTTTACATGAGCAAGTGTTTCAGAACTCCCTTAATACCCTCCCTTCCTCTTCCCCCCATATGGCAGTGAACCGGACGCGCATCTGGTTGTTTCCTGCCTTTTCTTCGCCTTCCTCCACTTCCCCTGTCTAAGGCCCATAGCTTTTAAGGACAGAATGTCATAGCACTGACAATATAATGCCATGAAAGTAACAATCTAGACTAGGAAGTACTGCGAAGCCTGCAAGTCTGCCCTGGCTCTTCCTAAAGCCGTTCATGCGGAATTAGATTCAGTATATTACTGACTAATCATAATATACATGTGACTACTACTGAAATATAAAAACAAATAAAACATTTAGGTGCCTAACAAAACGCTTTCGCGTGAGATTCATTAGGGTAATCTGGTAAACATACATCAATTTTAAATTTGTATTTGGTATTGAATCCGTACCTTTGGTAGTACGAAACAGCAATTAAGTGCCTAATGACACGCCTTTCAGCTTCTTTTTCCAAAACTTATGAAACTATTCAACGAACGGGCCACATTAACAAATTACATAGTTGTAATGTTAGTTATAGGATGCAGAGAGCAGATATTTTATTTTGTTTCAGCCTTTCCGTGAAATAATTGGGCAGCCCACTTTGCCATTAAGCGCTTACGCTCTCTACCATTGCACTTTTCCAATAAAAAAGTGACCCTCCTTGCGCACCTTTTATTTTAAAAATGCTCTGCCTGCAAGAAAAACGCGGGAAATTCAACTTGGTCACATTTCTCTCTTTCCCACTTAAAGCCTTATTTTATTTTGTAACTGATACGAACTGCCCCAGATACAGACCAAGGCAGTTTTTTCCTTCTTTGAAGAAGCAAACGTGACATCAATTCTGCTCTTTGTGTCATCCTTTTTTGCCGCGAACGATAAAGCAGCATGACACCACAAAAGAAGCAAGCGTGTTCTATGGGCCGCCGCAAATGGCTGCGCGTGTGTGGCTGGACTGGCGGTTTCAGTGTTCCAGCGTTAGAAAATTTATCATTCTTTCCCCGCCCCTGTTTGATGTTGACCCATAATTTAAGCCGACGTCCACCCATTCCAGAAGAGGAGATTTTGTGGCAAACTTCTCAAGACGCATGCGTGCTTTAGCTTCTTCTTTTTTTCATATTACTACGCTGCAGCGAGAGTTCGTAAAAAAAGAGGGACGAGCTCAGTTGGCGATGCGCAGAAGCTTAGGCGAAAACGTCCGCACAAAGCGAGAAATGCAGGATCGCGCCAGCCGTGCATTACAACACAGCAGGTGGTCGTCACTGGATGGATATCCTGTTGAGTGCGGCTTTTGCTGGAAGCCTGGGGCTCTTTCCGGTCTGCATTTCTAGCTTGTGTCACTTTACTTAAACTTCGAAGACAGTGAGAACCCTGCCAACTTGTGCCGTGCTATGTTTCGCCAGGTGACAGTTTTGAACCATATTACTTACGAACCGGAAGCGTGTTAGCAATTCAAATAGGCGCGGAAAAGTCTACAAACCTGGGCGTTTCGGGTACTGCGATAGGGAAGTTGTCCAGAGGGCACAGTGAAGAATTTCGGAAAGAAGTATAGTCATGAAAACACTTATAGCCGTGGCACTGCAACCGAGCGATGCTTCACGGTTCTATGTCTAGAATAGCCCTCGTTTAGCTCTGTGTTATAGTTGTATATTTGTTTTTCTTCAACTTTCAATGCATCAATGTGGGACTACTGAAACTCGCAACTGAAATGCGAATATTCGAGAAATAAATGCGCAGAAAAATTGGTTGATTGACATGTGCTTTAACGTCACAAAAGCATCATATGATTATGAGAGACGCCGTGGTGGAGGGCTCCAGAAATTTCGACCACCTGGGGTTCTTTCACGTGTGCCCGAAATCTGGGCACACTGGCCTATAGCATTTGTGCCTGCATCGAATAAGCAGCCGCCGCAGCGGGATTCGATCCCGGGTCAGCCGCCGAGTACCTTAGCCGCTAGACTACCACGGCGGGGCTTCAGGAACAATTCTCAGTTAGAAAATATATTGCAACGCTATGAGAAACCTAACGGCTACGCGATATTGAAAGGTTTTCTAATGAGAGCAAATAAACATAAAGTAGATATTGCCACGTTCCTTTCCACAAGTTCTGATATCATGCCGATACTCTACGTTCAGCGCAAAGCCCGCCTACGATGTTCGAAAAGCCTCGAGGCTGTAGATCGTTATGTTGAGATCATGCCCACCTCGTGAATATTACAGTTTGTTCTGTAACCTACGTCGCCGATAGCGATAACGCTAGAACATTCGATGGCAAGTTCATAAATTCCAACGCGCTTCGCTGCTTGTCAGTTGATCGACGGCCGACACTCTGCGCGCCACTAACAGTGCCAGCGTCTTGCCGTGATCTGCCTTTTACATGTCCGCAAGTTAGGCCCAAATAAACAGTTTATTATCCAACCTGCAGCCTGTTCTCTGTCCACGTCCCGACCCCGTAAGGTGTTGCTGGTGGAGGTGCTGCTCCTTTCATGTACCGGATTCCTCCGTCAAACCGTGAAGCAAGCGCCAGTGTCGTGAAGACATCGACGACAACCCCGAGCAGCGAACAAGCCGCAGGCAACAAGTCTACCGCTAGAGTTCGGGCCTCTACCTGATAAGACCCTGCCGACCAAGACCCTGACCAAGGTCGTAGCAACGATGACAGACCCTGTGCCGTCTACACCGGTCCTGCTCCGGCAACCCAAGGAGTGGCCGACCTTCCATGGTTCAGTCCTTGAAGACCTAGAAAGTTGGCTGGAGGATTACTACTGAGTGGCAATTTTTGATGCTTGGACTAGTGAAGCTAAGCTTCGTCATGCGTACTTCGCCTCGCAAGATGCCGCTTGTACGTGGTTCGAGAACAAAGAGCAAACCCTGACAACATGGGACGCATTCCGCACAAAGCTCCTCGCTACATTCAGTAGCGTCATACGCAAGGAGAGGGCCGAAGCACTGCTTGAAGCCCGGTCGCAGCTTCCAAACGAAAACGTGACGCTCTTCGCGGAAGAGATGAGCCAACTCTTCCGGCACGCCGGCCCCGATTTGCCTGAAGACAAAAAAGTTCGCTTCCTCATGCGAGGAGTGAAGCGGGAGCTGTTCGTGTGTCTGATGCAAAATCCACCGTTACTGTCGAGGCATTCATCTCCGTACTTTCCACGATTGAAAAGAAGGCTGGAGATGAGCACCCGACAATTCAATCGCCACTCGACGCCAGAGTACGCAGAAACGCAACCACTCAGCTCCGACAGCCTGCGGGAGACTATCCGAGCGATTGTGCGGGACGAGCTGCGCAAGCTGTTACCTTCTGCGCACCCTAAAGCGGACTCGATTGTCATCATAGTCCGTCAAGACGTTCGGCAATCGCTTGGGGTTTCCGAAGCACAGCAGCCTTAGCCGCAGGCGATGAGCTTCGCTGCTGCAGCATGACGCTACACACGCTCCCCCTTCACGCCCACGTCAAGAAACCGCACCGTCGCCGTCGACGCTATGCCGTACACCCGCTGGTTAGCACTAGAGTTACTGTATATGCTACCTTTAGGTGGCAGAGTTGCGCCAAGGTACGCCATCTTGGGTTTAAATGTCTTGCGCGAAAGCCACTCACCAACCGCGTAGGTGCGTAGGAGCAGCACTCGCACATATAGCGTGGATGTTATTTCTTCCTTTCTTTTCTTTCTATTTTTATGAAGGCACGAGGCAAACTCAGTTTCTCTCGTCATGCCTGGAAGCCTGGATTTTATGTTTACGTTTTTGCTAAGTAATAACAAAGAAACGTGCGTCAGCTCGTTAAACCAGTGGTACACATGTATATTTATAGTAGGCCACACATTAGCTTCGGCTTCTTTTGCACTTTTTCTCATTTACATATGAAAAAATATTTTTCACTCTTGATCGCTATGGAGCCAAGGATGAAATATATTGATCACGTTGGGCTCATTCGTTAACTGTGCGAGTTAACCAGCTTAAGCTTGGTATTCTTCAACTGAATCAAGCTGGATAGCGATCGAGAGTGGCCGTGCGACGCCCGCGCTAAACGCACATCTCGTATTACGATCATATTACAATCGCGGCTCACAACAATTTATGTTAATCATCGTTCAACAACCCTGTTGTGTCCAATATTCTTTTCGCCTAAGGTTTCAAAGCTGCATTCAATTCACGCACTAGCAGCAACACCTTGCCGATTCAAATAGTTATGGTTTAAATTCTTTCTTTATTTTTAGCGTTTCAGCCATTAGACTAATTTGTACGTATGCAACTGACACACGCTGCCCAACTCTGCACGTGTAACGTATTCACTACTGCATCAGTGGTCAATACAAATAGAGCAAATTTGTAGTGCCGCAAGCCGATAAAAAAAAGCCAAGTGCATGGGCGTCAGCAGAGAAGTGGAAAAGGGGCCCTTGCCCCCCTCAAGCCACAACAGCACTTGCCCTCACCTAAGCAAGACCAGTGCTCTTGCTCTCCCTAAGCTGCAGTGCAACAATGGTTTGCACCCCCAAGAGAAAATTTTGCCGACGACAATGGCTAAGCGTTTATTCCTTCCGACTGAACACTATTCTTTCTATATAGCAACACCCGCTGTACCTGCGTCTAATCGCATGGGCTCTACGTAGTACAATTCAACACAGAATGCATTTGCTGCCGCACTTCATGTGACCAACAGGCAGCATAGCTACATTACCGAAGAAGCGCGCCGAGAATCACAACAGCCGTTGTCAACCCCGCTTGATCTACCCGGAATCTGCGTAGCGTTGGCTTCTCCGCAGTGCAAATGAACCACCTATGACCACGTGATGGCGCTCGGTGAATAGGGGCGCTGAACGCCTGTAGGTAGAGCGAGTGGCGCCCGGAAAACAGTGGCGCAACTCTGCTACCTAAAGACAGCATATACAGTATTTCTAGTTAGCACAACACTCCGAGGAAAACCGACGTGTAGCGTGCCTCCGACCACCGACGTCTCTGCTACCACTCCGGAGAAGCTGGCCACACTTACCGCCGCTGCCAGTACCGTCAGATGGGACTGCGTAGTTTTGCCGTAGATGCGCCGGGTCCATTACGGGGGAAACACCACGTGACATTATCGACTACCTCGTAGTAGCGCAGTGGACACACCGAGGATCTCGTTCGCCGTCACCCAGCCGCTACATGCCGTTTCACCGCTAGCCGTACACTAGCCCGACCCGAGACCGGTCTCCTAGCCCTTTTCCGGGAAACTAAGGGCAGCAACCGCTGGAGGTGCCGTTGCTGTGCGATGAACTACTGAGGATCCTTCGACGATGGTTCTTTCCAAACATGACGCCAACCAGGGAAAGCCTGGACGACGAAACCCCACGTACTGATGGCGACATTACGATGCAACATGGAAGCAGTGAAGCAAACCGACGTAGCCGTGAACCAACGCCACGACCGAACCAAAGCGCACGACGACGAACTAGCGACTTGGACGTAAATTCGACGGTCACAACGTCACCACTCTCGTCGACACTGGGGCCGACTATTCCGTCGTCAGTGTGCCTCTCGTGACGAAGTTAAAGAAAGTGATGGCTGCTTGGCAAGGCCCTGAAATCCGGACCGCGGGGGGTCATGTAATAACGCTGGCTGGAGTTGGCACAGCAAGAGTCACAATCAATAACCAAACTTATCTCGCCAGCTTTCTCATTCTACAGCACTGCTCTAGGGATGTGATACTTGAGATAGACTTCTTAAGTCAACACGGTGCACTCAATGACCTAAAGTCAGAGGCAATAACACTATCCACAAAAAACACTGCCACCGCACAAGCCCTCAGGGAGGCACGCTATGAATGTGCTGGAAGAGCAAGTCACCATTCCTCCTCGCTCCAGCGTCATCATTTCCATAAGCACTCAAGAATCAATAGACATGCAAGGCTTCGTTGAAAGCGACCAGCACCTGTTGATCAACCGCGAAATTTGGGTCGCCAGAGGAATATGCTACGGGGAGGTAACGCATGAGTGATGCTTACGAACTTCAGCACTGAGTACAAGCACTTGAGCAAAGGTACGACGGCTGCTTACATCGAAGAAATACTGGAAGCCAGCCACGTTACCGCTGTCATTGATTCTGCCGAATGCACCATGACGACTCAAGCGCTTCAACCGGCTTTCGACGTTACTCCGAGCCTTACGACGTATGAACAAGAACAGCTTAAAAACTTACTCCTGAAATACAAGAACTGGTATTCGTCATCATCAAGAATTCGACAGACTCTCGTCGCGAAACCTCAAATCGTAACAGAAGAAAGAACCAGGCCACTCCGTCAGAGCCTGTACAGAGTGTCGACGCTAGAAGGCGAGGCTACAAAGAAACAAGTCGACGAAATGCTACGCGACGACATCATTCAGCCTTAAAACAGTCCATGGGCGTCACCGGTGGGGTTAGTGAAGAAGAAGGACGGAACTTAACGCTTCTGCGTCAAGTATCGCCGCCTCAACAAAATGACGAAGAAGGACGTCTACTTGCTCCCAAGGGTATACGACGCCCTAGATCGCCTTCGAACGCCGGATGGCTTGTTCGAGTTCAATGTGATGCCCTTTGGTCTGTTCGGCACCTGCGACTTTCCAACGAGTCATGAATACGGTCCTGGCTGGCTTGAAGTGGCAGAATATCCTTGTTTATTTAGATGACGTCGTTGCGTTTTCATCGAACTTCAACGAACACCTCCGGCGCCTCGAATACGTACTTCAAGCAATCAGGCTGGGCTTACACTAAAGCCAGAAAAATGCAGCTTCGCGTACAAGGAGCTCCTGTTTCAGGGTAACGTGATCAGCAAGTCTGGAGCATGCCCAGACCCACGGAAAACAGCTGCCATCGCTGCCTTCCCGGCACCCACCGACAAGAAGATCATACACCGATTTCTCGGCTTGTGCGCCTATTACAGACGGTTCGTCAAAGTTTTTCACAGATCACCGAGCCACTAACGCAACTCAGGAAGACCAACGTCGATTTTAAATGGGATACAGCACAAATCCAAGCGTTTGAGAAACTCGAAAGACGCCTGCATACATCGCTAGTACTTGCGCATTTCGACGAATACGCCGAAACTAAGATACACACCGACGCAGGCAGCATAGTAATCGGCGCCGTCTTTGTACAAAGGACCGACGGCCTGGAAAAGGTTATCAGATATGCTAGCTGGTTGCTATTAAAGGCCGAGGCCACCAATTTCACAACCGAAATTGAGTGTCTTGCCATGATCTGGGCAGCGTCGAAATCTCGCCCTTATCTCCACGGCAGGCCTTTCATTGCTGTGAGTGACCACCACGCCCTGTGTTGGCCAGTTAACTTGAAGAACACTTCACGTCAACTCGCACGATGGAGCCTAAGACTTCAAGAATACGACATTACCATCATTTACAAGTCTGGAAGGAAACACTCCGACGCTTACTACCTGCCTCGTGCCCCAATAGATCCACGACCGCTGGAAGATCAGGTTGATGAGTACTTCTTGGGAATCATATGTGCCAACTACTTCACCGAGTTACAGCGAGGCGACCTGGAACTGAGATGGCTAGTAGAATACTTAGAGGGCCTAACCAGCGTCGTTCCAAAAGTCGTCAGGCGAGGCCTGACATCACTTGTTTTGAAGAGCAACGTCCTTGTGAAGAAGAACTTCTCTGCTGCCCGAACCAGCTACCTTAACGTCGTTCCTTCGGCAATGCGACCAGAAACTATGCACGCCCTGCACGATGACCCAACGGCTGGCCACCTTGGAGTTTTTCCGCACACTCGCTAGAACACAAGAAAAATACGACTGCCCAGGCCTTGCCGCCGACGTCGCTCAATACGTGAGGGCATTTCGGGACGGCCAGTGACAAAAGACACCGCCGATAAGGCCAGCAGGACTTCTGAAGCCCATCAAACGACCTCGCCGTTCATTCCAGCGAATCGGTATGGACTTACTTGAGCCGTTCTAGACGTCGGCTGTGGGAAACAAATTGATTGACGTAGCTACCGACTACCTTATCCGCTATGCTGAGACGCCGAGCCCTGCCGAAAGGTAGTGCATCTGAGGTAGCCAAATTCTTCGTCGAAAACATCGTCCTGCGTCACGGCGCCCCAGATGTACTAATCACCGACAGATGTACGGAATTTACTGCTGAGCTAACCCAACCGATTTTGGCATACAGCCAGACAAGTCACTGCCATACAACAGCGCACCACCTACAGACCAATAGTCTCACCGAGTGCGTGAACAAGACCATCGCTGATATGCTGGCCATGTGAGCTGACGGCGAACACAAGACGTGGGATGTTATCCTTCCGTACGTAACCTTCGCATACAACACCACCGTACAAGAAACGACGCAGATGACGCCGTACAAGTTGGTCTACGGAAGGAACCCGACAACGACGCTCGACGCCATGCTGTCAAACGTCACTGTTGAAAAACCTCGACGTCAGCGTCTACCTTCAGCACGTGGAAGAAGCTCGTCAACTCGCTCGTCTGCGCATTGAGAATCACCAGCCGGCCGACAGCCACCCGGTACTATCTTCGACGAAGCTTCCTGGAGTACCAGCCTTGTGACCATGTCTGGGTATGGACACTGATACGCCGACGTAGATTCAGTGAAAAACTTCTACGACCGTACTTCGGACCATACAGGGTAGTTCGACGTCTCGGACCACTCGACTGCGAGACTGTTCCTGACGGCATTAAGAACTCTCAATGGTGCCATGCTCGACCTGAAGTCGTACATGTCATACGCCTCAAGCCATCTCATGCAAGAAACTCCAGACTATGTTTTTTTTGTTGTCACTGTTCTTTATTGCTTGCACTTACTGTTTATTGTCTTTATTATTGTACCTTCGTCTTTTGTTAATGCATCGGGGCGATGCCTTTTTCAAAGAGTGATGCCACGTTTCTTTTCACAAGTTTGTTATCGTCCCGTTACACAACGTTCAGCGCAAAACGCGCCTACGGTGTTCGGGAAGCCTCCAGGCTGTAGTAGATAGTTTTGTCGTGATCACGTCCACCTTGTGAAGATTACAGAATATTCTGGAACCTACGTCACCGATAGCGATAACACTAGAACATTTGATGGAAAGTGTATAAATGCCGACGCGCTTTGCCGCTTGTCAGTTGATCGACGGCCGACGCTCTGCGCGCCGCTATCAGTGCCAGCGTGTCGCTGTAATCTGACTTTCCTTTTACGTGGCCACAAATTAGGCCCAAATAAACAGTTTATTATCCAACCTGCAGTCTGCTCCCTTTGTCCACGTCGCAACCCCGTGACAATATTGTCGCATTGAATAAGCAGCACCAAGAGAACATCGAAGAGCACGCAGAGCGAGAGAGAAAGACGAGGTTCCCATCCGATCAGTTTGTCAGTGTTCTGGTACAATTAAAGTAAGTTGTCCTGTATTTAAGTGAAGCTGTTTCTGCATTGGGACACTGGTGGAGGTGCTGCGTACGTACACGTTCTGGACAGCTGACAACAGCCACGCATCTAGCCCAGAAAGACTTCCACGCATCGACACCTCCGTTCACCGCAGCAGCCGCCGCCTGTTAGGCCTCAGCCCGGAGTTTGATACATTGCTGGAAAGCGTGACCATGCCAGAAAGCATGACGGTGCCTGGCAGCACTGGCCAAGATTTCAAGCTATTGTGAAAAATTACGTGCGCACGTGCCTCGATGGCCAACGACGCAATTCGCCACCGTTAAAACCAGCTGGACTATTGCAACCAACTCAAGTACCTACGGTACATTATGCCCAAATCGAAATGGAACTGCTTGAATCTTCATAGAAAATATCACCCTGAGGAATGGTGCTCCGACCACCATAATATGGGATCAAGGTACCACTTTCACAGCCGCGCTCCTGAATACAGTGCTTGAGCTCAGTTGAACAGCCCATCGGAAAAACTACCTCTTAGAAATTATCACCCACAAACGAACGGCTTAACAGAACGCCTGAACAAGACTATTGCTGACGTGTTGAGTAAGTACATGCATTGACGTGGATCACAAGAACTGGGACGTCATTTTACCGTACATCACTTTCGCCTATAATACAGCGTAGCAATAAACTACACAAAGAGCGCTGTTCAGTCTCCTTCATGGCCGTGAAGTGATGGCGATACTTGACGCCATGTTACTGCACGACTGCAATGATATCAGTTTGGACGCTGCATCTTTTATCCAACGAGCAGAAGAAGCGAGGCAGCTTGCACGCAGTCCGAATCGCCCAGCAGCAAAATTACGACGGCCAACGTTATAATCTGCGAGACCAACATGTCGTCTATCAGCCCCGCGGCAAAGTGTGGGTATGGAGTCCTATCCGCCACCGGGGACAGTCTGAAAATTGCTGAAGAGGTATTTTTGCCCCTACACAGTTGTACAACGCTTGAGTGACGTTAATTACGTATTCGATCCTGAGAGCCCCGCAACAACTTGCCAGCAAAATTCAGAAATCGTGCACGTTGTGCGAATGAAGCCCTATTGTTCTGGATGATTTACACCATACATCTACTGCGCCGTCTTTTGTAGAAGAGCATCGGGACGCTGCTCTCTGGAGGGGGGCAAATGCCGCTTTGAATATTCAACACCAGGAGAACAACGAAAAGCACGCGCAGCGAGAGAGACAGACGAGATTCTCATCCGATCAGTTTGCAAGTGCTCTAGTACAAATTAATAGGTTGTACTGTATTCAACTGCTGCTGTTTCTTTCTGCATTATGACAATGTATAGATGCTGCGCGCAGCGCACGAAATCACATAAATTCGTCCACATATTACGAGTGCACAATTTATTTTATTGATTGTGTTAATCACTGCTTTAACTAAAAGAAACGCAATGCGGCCACTTTTAGCTTCCAGGTCGGGATTTCTTCATATATATAAAAATCACGAAAAAAACCGTAAAAAGGGTTGTGTCAAGCCGACGTTTTGATAAGCAAACTTGTAATTCTCAGGAATTGATGCAATTCAAACGATATACGCAGCTTATTTCATCCGATGACTTACCCAACCTTCTAATCCTTAAAAATAAGAAAAAACATGAGAGGAATATTAAGAAATTTAGTGACATAGCTGGCAAACCCTGAACCTCAAGAAATCGTTGTGTAGGTAAGTTTTTGATGTCACTTGCGAGTCGATGCACGTGGACTCAGTCACTCCGACTCTGATCTGTTTCTGACTCTGCGTGTGATCGAGCCTACGCGAGTCTTATGTTCATTTGTGTGAGCTCGAGTTAGTGATGTTAAGTAAACATTTGGTGAGGCTCCAACTGTGTCCGCCCAAAGAACGGAATATATATTTTTGTGAGTGTAAGCAAGCTTCATTTTGTTTGCCGATTTATCTAAATGAGAAAAATCTATATCCTGAGTCAGATTCATCAACCACGCATTCACATCCACTACACCACAGCACCTCTGTAATATTTTATATAAAAACAAAGCACTTGCCAGTCGCTGCCCGACTGTGTGCTCCAACTTGAAGAATGTTGAAACCTTGCTCTAAGAGCCAGCTTGTTTTGTCAGGCCGTCAAACTGGCGACACGAGTGCACCTTTTCACTGCCTGTCATCAAAGAAAAAACAAGCATATGGAGAACCCTCTCGCTAAATGTGTGTGTGGCTTTGTAGTAAACTCAAAGGGTGTTAGGGGAAAATGCGACGGGGAGAATTTCTTAGAGATGACGCTTGCTTGTAGTGTTTCAGGCAAAAACTAAAAGTACGTAGAGAATTGACACGCTTGTTCAGAGTGGCGTTTGCCATCACAGCACCCACGACAGCACCACTTCACGCCTGGAGCCAACAGCGTATAGTAAGCTCGCCACAAGCGCTAACAAAGATGATACAAAAAAAGTGTATGTTCACACCCCTCAGGGATGCTGTCATGTGTCTTTGAAGCCTTCGACTGGGGTTGATACACAGCAAACCGTTTCACTGCACCAGGGGCTTGAAACTCATCTGAGCTATAGTGGGCCGCAGATACTTAATTTGGTCTCTCGCGAGGTCCAAGAGAGAGACGGTGATAGAAGTAGGTGAACAAATGTGAAAAAAGCCAGGGGATGTTATAACTGAAAAGATGCCCTTTTCAATAAATCAGATAGAGGTCAATTATAAATGCGAATTGTTCTCAGTATTCTAAAAACAGATCTATGCTGATAACTGAAATGACTAAAATGTTGATTGATTGATAAGTGGGGTTCAACACCCCAAAACTACCATATTTTCATTTATTTCTTCAAAATGCCTTACAGGCCCTTTAAAGGACGTCATTATGAGAGACGCCGTAGTGGCGGGCTCCGGAAATTTCGACCACCTGGCGTTCTTTAACGTGCACCCAAATCTGAGCACACAAGCCTACAGCATTTTCGCCTTCATCGAAAATGCAGCTGCCGCAGCCGGGTTTTGATCCCGTGACCTGCGGGTCAGCAGTCAAAAATTTTAGCCACGAGACGACCACGGCGGGGCAAAAAAAAGAATAAAGTGTGCACGCCGATTGTGAAATATACAGCTTTTTTTCTTTGCTTGCGTTTCAAGGCATGGATGGTATGCGGCTCCTTATTAAATGAAAGAAGTTGATGCCTGCAACGTATGTCTATCTCATGTTCATACCTATTGAAAAACCGAAAAAACTAATCGGACTAGAATAGCCAGGTCAACTCAGTGCCACTAGTGAAAGGTCCACAAGCTACGTGTTAGAGTCCCCTACATTATACATTTACTGAAGTTATGCCACGACTAGGAACGATATGCAGGATCGCCTGAGTTATGCAAAACTGGGAAGTTCCCTTTACTAGTAAGAAAAGTTCTAATTCCACGCATTTAGAGAATCACTTGTAGGCAAAACAAGGTCACTCGTCTGAAAAAAGGTGTGCTGATTGCGTTCGGAATGAGAACTAGGTGTCTCTAAATGTCACATTTCCTTTCACTTATCACGCTGCTATAGGAAGGCGCAGTTTTCATTACGGAGACTCAACCAATGCAACACAGACGAAAGCGTTCGACCCTGTAAACTTGAAAAACGAAGCTGTAATTTCACAAGAGTTTGTACCAGTCGCACTAGTGATCATGGAGCATGGGAAACTCTTTTAATTACCCGGACTAGTTTAGTGAAGTCTGTTTTTTTTCCTCAACGAGTTTCACTTTTCCTATAACTCTTGAAAGTTAATCGGCCATAGTTAGCCAATAAGCTCATATTCATCTGGTAAGGTTGAGTGCATGCTCTTGTAGTCTTGCTCTATTGTTTTTGTTTATCTGCAGACAGTGCGTCATCTTCCGACTCAGGCTTCAGAAACACTCTCAAACCACCATAATTTTTGCCGTTAGTTGTTCTCTGATTCGCTCGACTCATGTCACGAGAGGTTTACTTTTACGATCACTAAAAACTATGCATAGTTAATCAATTAATCGAGGTAACTTGAAACAGACTTCATTTGCTTAATGAACCGAGAAATTACGCGATACCAGTCGTTTGCCGCTGTCTTGGCAGGCTCATTACTGGCTATTCTGCGTGTCGTGCTCGAAATTTGAAAGGATATCAAGTGAGAACACACGAGGGACGATGGTGAACAATTATTGTTAGGGCAGAGATATTGTTGTATAAGCTAATCCCCCCCCCATTCCTCTAGAGAAGCTATTACAGCGCCTGTGCTTTTTTCTTCAATATAAAGTGGAAACGCGCAAGCGTAGGCATTTGCTTTTTTTTTCAAGGGGGGGAGGGGGGTGTAGGTAATCACTGGTGGGTCAAGAGGTACCGAAGGGCTCCGAGTTGCCTTTATAACCTCAGCCAGGCCCCAAGAGGCTCATCAGACGACATGCATTGTACAGTGTTGCTAAGGCGAGAATAGCAGAAAGAGAAAACCTGCGAATGTTCAGTAAAACGAATCGAAAGCAGAGTATTTCTGGTAACGGAAAGTCAGCGTACTCACCAGCTCACGTAAGATCATAACTCTATTACTGCTGCATCCATATGCAGCCATTAACGAGCAGAACTAACCTATTAAAAGGAGAAAGTAATACATGCTTCCAATAAACTGATTTATGTTTCGAAAAGTAATGCCAGTCGAATGGTAAAGGCGGTATTGCTGAATCCTGCTAAGATAGCGTAATATGTTCGTGCGTATTTATGAATTTTTCGTGTGTGTCATCATAGCTTAAACAAACACATCCTCTTGATTCCATCTTCTTTCTCCCCTCTGCGGCGGCCATCGAGCGCGTGCCATCGCATAGTGCCGTAGTCGTTAGCAACGAGAACATATCAATAATTACTGCAACCCTGTTGATTAATATTGATTTGTTTTTTCCACTTCTGCATATGCCTCATGAGGCTACAGTATGCAAAAATAAATAAACAAATAACTAAGTAAAAATATCCCGTCTAGCAAAAAAATAAAAGGAAGAAAAGCAAACACCGTTGTTTTTTATTGCCTATAACGTAGTCCTTCGATTTCTTCGGGGTCTTCTTATGCTTTCTTCTTTTTACGGGTGCATCAAATCCTGACAAATTGGCTGAAACTTGCGTGCCCTTTGCAGCAGATGATCCATGGTCTGCGTTTTCATGGCCACCCGCTTCTGGTGTGTCAGGTTGTGGTGCACTAGATGACTGATTAGATCCAGGTGACCAGTTCAGAAAAGCAGAGTTGCCGGATTCTGTATTGCCGAGTCCTCCATGGTGTCGCATAGCGGCGTAGTTGATAGCGACGCCTTATATAACAGTTTCTTCATCACTATCGCCATGGTCACACGATAAACAATTAAGAGGCCTGCATGCTTCTCGGGGCCACGTCATTTTTTTTTTCATTCTAAAACGCAACAGAAGATGCCATAGGTAAATAATTTTTTGCTTTGATTTTTAATGTACCCGAGGAAACTCAGTGGCAGATCTCGCACAGACGCCGAGGCTATTATGCAATTTTGTAACCATTACAATTTCTAATTAGTTTATGTGTGTCAACCTCTTGCTTTTTTCCAGTGTTTCTCAAGCCGCGTCGAACAGACTTTCAGCGTTCGCTGACTTTTCTGTATGTGTTGTCTAAAATTGTATACTCAATTTTAAACAGGATAGTTTCGTCGCTAGGATGGTTCATTTGGATATTCTAAGTAATTTCTTTGTGTCGTCAATTATTTTCGATCCGGTAACTGCGCACTTAGTTTTGACCTAGGTAAATTACTAGATATAGCGTGATACTCTACAAAGCCATATGACCCTGATCACACAAGACAGAATGAATAGATTAGCTGCAGATGCATATTATTGTTTACGTTAACGTTATAGTTAATATATTAATGGCGCAGATTAAAAGTGACACACGGAAATTTCGCGGTGCAAGCTCTTTGCCCGAACCGCAGGGCATTGCCTAGCTTTACTAAAAAAATTGGCCGGAATATACATGTTACACTGTAAATGTCGTCGAAAGACGATAGCCTTGCGTCTGGAGAGAGTGAACAAAACGTTTATTTAATGTTCTGCGCAAGAAAAGTGGTGAATGGTGTTCTGAAGGCGCTGCGTTAGAGTACCTCAAGCGTGTAACGGAGGCGAACAAGCGCATCTAGGGTGGATGGATGAGTGTGTCTATACCCTTTAGATCGGGTGGCGGCTAACGCCACCTAGCCGTAATATTTGGTGAACTAACCATTAGATTTATCCTTTTTTCCCCTTAAATAGTGAGGTTGGGGATTCTTACTTTGCAGTGAAGGGTTTAATTTTCACTCGTGCCTTGACATTAGGCACCAATCAGATAACCTTCTTCTAGTTAAGTCTACCCGCTTAAAGCCTATTTTGACCTCCCTGCCCCTAAACCCCAATGCTTTGAAAAACTCTGCGCCATCATCCTGAACTATAGGGTGAAGCCCTTTACAGAACATTATCAAGTGTTCGGCAGTTTCTTCCTCTCCACACGCACTGCATACTGTGTCTACCCTTTCGTAGTTGGCACGATATGTCTTGGTTCGCAATACTCTATTCGCACCACTATGAGCGCTATAGGCACGTCAGGTACGAGCGCCATCTGGCAGTCATCTTTGAAAACAAAGGCATGCGCGACCGCGGAGAAAGATCCGCGCCAGTCACGGAGGTGATAAAGTGTAGAATGCAAAGCGACGGGCAGGTGCCACCACCGTACCGTCGTAGCAAAGCATTGGAAACACCTTCTTAAGAATCGCGTTGCACTGTCAGCGCAGCGCGTTAAACGCAACAGTCCTTAGAGTTACTTGTGTGTGCCTCTTCTAGTATAAAGGCAGACATACATAACATAGACATGTTGTTATGGCGCCTCAAATATGCGCAATATTTACGTTTTTTGATGGATAATCACACAACTATGAACGCTAAACCTTGTGCAACATTGGTGGGCGCTGCGGATGGGGTTGGCCGTTTGGTGCCGTTTGAGGTATCGTTAGGGCGGACTAACAGACAAATGTATAGACAGACAGGCAGACCAAATTTTCTCCGTCGAAGATCCCCAAGAAAGACTATCGTCTTTAAAAGCACACCCAAGGAGGAGCATGCGTGGATCGACTGTGTTGCTCACTTGTGGGGGCGGGGAAAATCTGCAAAAGTGGCGTGATACGCCAACTCGTTTGCGCTCGCAAACGACGCCATGGGAATTGCGAAATGTTTAGCTGCTCCTTTGTTAGGAAACTATGCGGGTGTTTGCAAGGTGTAATTTGACGTCAGGGCCTCTCCTGAGTATTCCTTCCTTAATGAGCTATAGTCACACAACGAAGCAAACGGATGCTCAACCGTGCCTTGATGTTCAGTTGCGCCACAACTGACGCGCGCTTTCGCATCTTAGCTAAAGTAAGCACCTTCAGTCTATCCGAACAGATTAAGGTTAGAGCCAAGACCTTTTAATAAAAAACGCAATAACTATCAGATAATAAAAAAATTATTGAGAATAGTGACAACAGTGAGTGCTATGTAACAGTTGAACGCAAAGAAAGAAACAAAAAGCATGACTCTATGTGGGCTTTGTTTTGTATAAAAATCAAGAACTGCTGTAAATTAAGCTCTAGATAACCAGAAAACATTGCTGCTCACGTTGTTACTGCGCGAAAAACAGAAATGATATAGAGGCTTCAAGAAAAACATAAAAAGAAACGCGCGTTTCTAACGATGTTCTTAGGGGAGAAAGAAAACATCTTGAAATGGAAAGACAAAGCAAAGTATTTTTCATTACGGCCGCCGGAGGAGGAAAGTTGATTAGGAGTTCCAATATTGCTGCGAATCGGCGTGGAACTGTGCAACAATCAGGAAAGTCTTGTTATGTGTAAGCGGCCCCGCCATGGTGGTCTAGTGGCTAAGGTACTCGGCTGCTGACCCGCAGGTCGTGGGCTCGAATCCCGGCTGTGGCGGCTGCATTTCCGATGGAGGCGGAAATGTTGTAGGCCCGTGTGCGCTAAATTGGGTGCACATTAAAAAACACCAGGTGGTAGAAATTTCTGGAGCTCTCCACTGCGGCGTCTCTCATAATCATAAGGTGATATTGGGAAGTTAAACTCCACAGAACAATCAATATGTACACTCTTACAAAAAAGGTGGTAGCACCTGCTAACTTGGGGTAGTAATGGTTTGTCACATATGTTACAACCCTGGTAGTAAGCGCAGTTACTAACGTACTACCGTTGCTGTTACTACCAGCAGTTAGTAACTTTTTAGTACCCTCGCCATTACCACCCTTTGGTAGTAACCATTAAATGTTGCGAGAAAAGAAGTAGCAACCGATACTACGTAGTTTCTTTTTTTTTTGTCATATTATTTCTCCACTGATAGTGTTGGCTAATTATTGTCTTACAACTAGACAAATCATTAAGAAGCGGGGTTTGCCATGAGTGCAAAAAATGCATAGACCAAACAAGTTCACTATTTTTTACGTATACATGTAGTAAGAAGTAAGCGTAGTGTTTATATAGCCCTACTTTGCAGGGGCATGTCTGGCACAGGGGAGCACTTGCGTTTCAGGATGAATTATAACAAATTCACACTTATAGCACTATATTATACTACCTGGTTACATGTGTTTGGTGACGTAGCACAAGACTTTAAACAATTTTACTTATGAAAATTATATCGCATATTTATTTATTATAAAATGGCCACTAAAAGGCATTATGTACAGTGGCCGGAGCAATGTACCGAACTTATTCTCAGTGCATTTGAATGATTCACACGACTGATATATCAGCGTTTAAAAGGTAATGATCGTTCTGGGGGTTTGACGCGCCAAAACAGACACGCCGCCGTGGAATAACTGTGACTATCCTCGAGGCTAATTGTGACCGTCTGGGTATTTTAATCTGCCTCTCTTCTTAATATGCGCTGTAATTTACTAAGTTTGTTGTGATTGCCTATTACGATATGTGTAGCACTTGCTTATGGTTCGTTAACTTGTACTTTTTCATTTCGATAATATCATAATGACGTTTATATACATATATTGGTCGCGTAATTTAAAGAAAATTTATTTTCTTTATCTGTGGATGCCTTCTGCGTCATTTTTCTGTGTAATGATTATACGTCGGGACGATTCCTCTCATAAATGATCAGAATCGCATTCACACACTATATTGGAATAGATAGTCAAAAGCCGGGTAGCAAGGAGGTAGTAACGGGGCAAGAAAGGTAGTAACGACTGCAGTTACTACCTCTTTCATTTTAGTTAATAACTGTTTATTACCGTAGGTTGTAAAGAGGTCGCAAAAAGTTGGTAATGGTTGCTGGTAGTAACTGTTTACTAATTTAGGTAGTAAACAGGTAGCAAAAGAGTAGTATCGGCCGAAGAAAGGTAGTAACCGCTGCAGTTACTACCTATTTGCTTGCAGTTTCTACCTTTTTACTAACTTTTCTAAGAGTGTAAACGAAAGGGCGTGTGGTCGTTTGCTGATGCCGCTTCATTTGCAATGCTGCTTGTTACATTTTGTCATGTATTTATAAAGTTCTTTTAGGTACATATTTCTTAGGTACAATCCCCATCTCCTGTGCACGTGCGTGCTTCGCAGGTGTTATTAATCACGAGAAATATCGATCGAAGGGATCCTATTTTTTTTATTCAACCACTTGACGCCAATGCGTAATGCAGCCTAGGAAAGCACACAGGAAACTATATTTATAGGGTTCGGAGGACATGTGGAAATCATCAATATAGTAGACTGCCACAAAGATTACGCATTCTGACTTTCCAGAAGTTCCACGCAAAACTGGACAGAACCCTATTTATATTTCGCAATACCCGATATACCCTAAAAATAATAATGTGGAGATCGCTTTCAAGATGTCGAAGTGTACTTTGCATAAAATGACACTAACATTTGCAGCGGTTTATTCACTACAGTTCCAAAAACTTTTCACACGAAAAAAAAAAAAACTCGTCTGATTCCCCTATATTTTGGAATCGATATAACACGTAAGTAAAACGTACCTTTACAGAGCTAGTTGATCGTTTATTGTGCATTATTTCAGTAACAGCAACACATTTCGAAATCATTTTAGGAATGGCAATCACCTAGAAACATTCAGCGCGCTCTTCAAGCAGAAAGCACGCACGCAATTAGAATACACGGGACGATAGCAGACTAATAATTGCCACTGTTGGACACCTAAAGCGTGCCGTTCAAACAGAAAAACAGATGCACAAAACGAGCGCACAAGTACACACAGGACAAGCGCGATCAACTGTCACAATTCTTCCGGCGTCACGTGTTAGCCGCGTATTACTTTCGTAAACGTGGCCGTGGCTTCATCCTCTCTCGAATTAATGACGAGTCTGATAAGCGCGCGTAGGAGAGACCGCGCTCCGTGAAGGCGACGTTATTTAGCGCACCCGACCCGAGCCTGTCGCGCCATCTCGTCACTGATGACGAGAACGCACTAAAGCTTCGAAGCTCTGAGGACTGGCAAACGATGTATAGTGTAAATAAATGGGTTTTTCGTTAGCGTGCCAGACAACGTACGCTCTGTGGTCTAGTGCTCAGCGCCACCCGCTGAGAATCGATTCCACGCGAAATGCGTGGTTTTTTTTTTATTGCGATTATATCAGCACTCCCCACTAAATTTTGCCGCTGGCATCGTTGTCCGCATTGGCGTCACCATCACTCACCGATTATGTATACTTATATACATATATTTAAACGCAAGAAAGAAAAATAATCAAGAAAAAGGCTCCGGTACGCGGCATCCAACGTGGGACCTTCGAATCGAAAATGCGAGGCGTTAACCAGTGAGCCACCGAGGAGCACCTCCTTTAACATTTCAACGGCACGCTATTTATATCTACCAGTCACAAATCTTGGTGGGCATCTCGGGGGAGGGGGGGGGGATGGACTATCGTGTTACTAGAATTATCAGCAAGATGGCGCCATGAGCACACGGCGGCTCTCATCTCCCACGTGTACTTTGCCCCGCGTAGAATAGGAGGGTGGACGCTCCCTTGCGCGCCCTTATCTCGCAGTGGGGAGGATCGTACATCTTGGCTGGCGTTGGGCTTTCGCTAAAACGATTCTGTTGTAGTTGCCGGACGTACAAAGGTAATTGGAATCGTGACCCAGTCTGCGTTAGCGATAAGGCCGCGCTTTTCAAACACAGCGAGGTAAAAGCTGAGACACTTTTTCGCGTTCCTTTTTACCTGTGAGTACGTTTCGTGCGTCATTTGTGGGTAAAAAAAAACAACGTGGGGCACGTTTCGGCCTGCTTGTGATTCTGCGCGTGACCTTGAAATTTGCTACTATCACATTCATTGCTTCGTCTTTTTTGGCAAAGCTGCGACTCTCTTTGCAATCTCTTAGTATAGATTCCTTAACGTCACTTCCGCGACGCAAGTACGTCAGCGGAGCCGTGGTAGACCCCGGCATGATTTCAATCTGACTTTGAAATGCGCCAATACTCCAATGCTTCAACTTTTCTCTGGGATGACCAATGAGCTTAGCCTTTCCGCATTATTTTGAAAACGCTTCCATCTAGAATAAAACTGTCCAGTTCCAATGAAAAAAATTGCGCTGTCAGCACGTGAAAAGTGAACACGTTCTTTCTTCCGAGTGCAGTAGAGGCTTTCATACACCAGCCAAAACTTCAGATACGTGCTTAGTAGCGATGACGAATGATTATATAGCCATTGATAAATACAATGCACAAGTTCAGGCACGCGGTTCTATGAGAGTTGTAACTCAGAAGCTAAAGCGATGTCGAATGTGGTTTATTTTTTATTTTTTATTTATATTTAGCAAAATACGGGAAGGTAGGCTACGTTAAAGTCGGCTACCCAGCATCATGGCAGTAATGTACTCAAATGAAAAAAAGTGATAATGAAAGAATAAAAAACTAATAACAGGCACTATCTACATACTATATACATTAAAGTGCTTATAATGCATAAATGAGCAAGCCATTGTCTACAGCCGAGGAGCTTGTTGCTGCATCACAAGATTAGAGATCCATTGTTGAAAGCCAGCAAAGGCCAATGTGCTTTAAGTTCACTGCATGTTCGTATAATGATGCAAATAAACACATTATGGTGCCCTTTTGAAATCAGTAATTTGGAAAACATCAACTGTTGCTCCACTGCAGAAAACAGATTAGCAGTATTTGACGCGAATTCAACGTTACGCTGTAAAAACGGTGACTGAGAGATCTCACAAAAAAAAAACACAACGTGTGTTTATGAACCCTAAAAAACTTCTGCTATGCTACGCTGTTCTCAAAAGTTTCGCTATGATCCGCTTTAAAAATGGCCGCGCAAAGTGCTCGTTGAGGGCACAAGAAAGAGCGGCATTCACATGCACGCCGCTGTGCACCCTAAAACGCTCGTCCCGGAATGAGATCTTCACGAAACCGCGCACCGCCGGCTCACGGAAAGCTCCGGTGGTTTCCTTATTTCAGCCCTTTTCCTCGCATGAAGGGAACGCGTCGGTTTCACTCGATACCCCCGGAAAACGGGCGCGGTGCCGCGATCTTGCGTGGCCGCTTTCCAAAAAGTTCCATCCACAATGCAATCCGGGAGGGGCCAAGGCAGCGTCGAATTGCTGTACCGCTGTAGCTTCATTGTTCGTAGTGCACGAAGAGTATCCTGAATGATCTATTCCCACAAAGCCATTCGTTCTGTCCTGCTTTCATTGAATTTCTTTTTATCCGTGATGGCGTGCATCACGAACTCTCGTAATATGATACTTCTCCTGCGAGCGATTCCGAGACTTGCAGTCAAGCGTACATCGATAGTGTTGACGCGCGTTCAGCTTCACTGCGCCCAATCGGAACACACTCCACCGGCATCCATTATAGGGTGGATGCGCTTTCGTAGATCCCGTACGGGGCCTCACATAGCTTCTCTTGCGTTTGCATGCTCGTACAGTTTTGGTCTCAAACAAAGTGCTTAAAGTCCCAGGGAGTACCTTACTCTTTCCTTTACTTTCGACTGACAATCGTTCATTTAATTCCCCGTTGCCATTGGCCGTTGAGCTCGCGCTGTTCGCTGCGAGCGCGAGTGTTTATTTCTAAATGCATAATTCTTCTCAGCCAGTAGGCATGGGAACTGTTGGCGTGCATGCATGCCATCCACCGTTGTTGGTCATTTAATGTCAAACGTCTCAGACATTGCGCTAGACATTCTCAGATTCTCTTCTAATAGTTTAAGCAAATGATTCAGTAAACTATTTAACCTCTTATAGTACTTTTGCATGATAATTTGGTCTCCCTTCATCAATGGCTTGTGTGTTGCCATAAAGAGAGAAACGTAGGTTGTGAAAAAAAGAATTCATGGGAAATGCAATACTACACAGAGCGCTCTAATTATCGGCTGGTTGCTTCAAAATCAATTATGCATTCTTACTTCTTTTGCGACGGGCTTACCATGCGTTTTATCTCACAATATACTTTGCGGCGAAGAAGTACACTCTAAATCAAATCCTGGCGCTACACCCGCACAGGCAGGAAATCGAGTGAGATGATCGCATCTTCTAGGCGGCTCCGCAGCCGTGTTGCAGAGGAACCGGCCCGATTTGAAGTGGCCTTCAGAATAGCCGAGATTTTAGGTGAAATTTTTCCTCGCAAGATAAGGCCTGCGGGTTAGGCGTGACTTTCTGTAGGCGGCCTGGCCTGGATGTGGTGGCGGAAAAAAAGTACTATTTTACGCTTTTCGGAGCAGTTTCTCACCGAGAATGTGGCGGATATTACGACTACAGGTAATTAGAAAACCATTAGCATCACTATTACCTATATTTGTGAGATTAACATGCAAAGCACACCCCGGGACTCAAACTCGGGACCGTATGTACGTGAAGCAGATGATGCATTGCACCACAACACCACCGAATGGCGGCGAGTCTTTTTGCTGAGGTATATATCTACCAAGTGGCTTTTTGCAAACCGTCTTCGGAACCTTGAACTGTTTTTGTGTCATGTGCATGCATTTGATCAGCAAATGGTTTGTCGGGCTTCATGAATTCGAGACAACCATGGTGAGCGCTTTCGGCTCGGACTTCGGTTTATTGCACGCCGTTCCGCAAGAACGATTACCATGTTTGTGCGTCGTTTTAGTGCTTCCCCGTGAACTGCGGGTGTTACGCTCGCCGAAATTCGCAGACGAGGCTGTATTCGGCTGTCGACACCTGCGTATGTTTCCCGCACGTGGATGTGCTGTGAGAAATGTGGCTGGTTTGTGTCGGGAGGTACATGAGTGTCACGGACAGCAGCCTATTCTCAACTGTTTGAAGACAATTCGCTTCCGCACGTAAACGTTGCATGGGTATTTTAGCATGTCTACTCTAACATTAACATTTCGTACGCACGAACTGACGTGACCTGCACGCTGGGACAGCAACACTTTTTTAGCATTTCAACGATTACTTATGTCTCCATTTAGAATTTATGCGTATTATTTTGCTATAGAGATCGCTTTTTACTCATATTTAGTCTCTAACTGATCTTATTTAGGAGGAGTGGCTACTCTTACCTTTATTCAGCATCACATTGTTTTTTCAAGTGAATGCCGAAACGCGCGCCAAGGTCTAGTATGACGTACACAAATAACCGATGGACAGGTTGGTCTCCCTTCATATAAATAATGCCTCTGCACATCTCTTTCCTGAACGTCAGCATGCAGTTGGGGTCAAAAAATGGTGCAGAAGGAACCTCAAAATATTTATTCTTGCTGCTAGCAGTTGCTCTTTAGAAAATGGCGACTTTCATAGCTGGTACAATACCTCCACACAAGGACACTGGTTGTCTTAATCATGGTTCACTGTTACAAATTCATGTTGGAATATGATAACTGTGATTCAAAAGAGTGAGCAAGTGTCGGTGACATGCGCTCTCCTGCTGACTTCAATGGACTAATTGATTGATATGTGGGGTTTAACGCCTAAAAACCACCATACGATTATTAGAGACGCCGTAGTGGAGGGCTCCGGAAATTTGGACCACCGGGGGTTTTTTAACGTGCACCCAAATCTGTGCACGTTGGCCTACAACACTTACGCCCTTATCGAAAATGCAGCTGCCGCAGCCGGGATTCAAACCCGCGACCGGGTCAGCAGCCGAGTACCTTAGCCACTAGACCACCGCAGCGGGGCTCTCCTGCTAACTTCTGCACCTGACTTCTGACTTCTGTACTTGATGTTCATCATCAAACTACGCAACCACTAATTAAAGATCGACCAATTCATTTTAAATTTTGATCTTTTTCTGTCTCGCGGCCTTCGGTTTGTTTGTTTTTTTTTGCCATGCTTTCCTAAAATGATCAGTTCAACTTGTTTGGTAGAACATGAGCATGAACATACATAGACCAGTGTTTCAGAAAGCTGGCACGCACGCACTTGTCCTCTTTTATTTAGTTCATGACACGGTGTCATACCTCGACAACTGATGAACGGAAAGTTGTTTGTACTCCTTTATTGAAGTCGAAAGAGTAACAATGGCACTGAACATCCCAGTGTATGCCCGAATGCAGAGAGATGCATGATATCTTGAATAACGTGTGCCATATAGCATTGGAAAATGTTTCCGTCTCGGACCATTCTTTAGAAAAATGACCATCACAAGACAGCGGGACGAAACGGCGACGCACAAATGCCAAGGCATGCAGGCGACGTTGAACGATACGCCGAAACCGGGCGCCCAGCTGGCATGGGGGGGGGGGGGGCGTTTTTTTCGCTTTTTTTTTTTCGCGCTCACGCTTGTGGCCGAACGGTTCCACAGAACACCTACCAGTTTAGAGAACGGAAACTGTACCTTTGGGCTGTTGTACCAAAATAACATGCAAATACGTAGTGGCGGCGTACTGAACTGCAATACCGCGAGGCGAGATGGCGCTAGTAGTACTATCGTCATCAATAAATAGACGCTTTTTTTTGCTGGAGGTGCGGGGGTCCGCGGCTGGTTCGCGCTGCTCGCTTCCTCTGGTTTTTTTTCGTTGCCCAATCGCGTTTCGCGTGTGTAATTATCACCAAGGGACCTAGCTGGCCTCGACTGGCAAAAACAACGTCAATCAAGTAAGGTTTGCATCGTTTATTGCGAGTGTCCAAGCCGGTACAATCAATGTATATGGTCGGGTCCGAACAAAACAAGTCACTCATACATATCGACAGCTTTCAACCAATCTGTAAAGACTCTTGAAAGCTAACAAGCACATGCATATAACTGAACATCCAAATCGCTGAATGAACGTCACTCTCATTGTGTTGCGGCGCTCGAGTTTAATAGCGTGGCTTCAGGACAAGGGTCCGATTCTGCCGTCAGATGCGGCGCTTGTCCCGTAGTGTTGATCTTGAAGCGAATGCATGATGTGGAATCGGGAAGGAAACTTGCACATTGGCAATAGATTGCTCGCGCAGTTAGAGCAATGTAGTTTTGCTAAATTTGTTAAATAAGCCATTGCGGATGCGTGCATTTCTGAATTATTCTCGCTCTGCAATGCTACCTTGAGTACTTCACAATTCTGCAATGTCGCGTCGTGTCGAGAGGGTAGGCACTAGTTTTATTACTCAGCCGTGGGCCCATATCATAGGTATTATGTATTTAGGGGATGGGCCTAAAAATATTTCAGGCTTGCTACATTTATTGTTAGAGTTAAGTTACACAGTTACCACAGCTAGAATTTCTCGTCGCATAGGCCGCTGTGATAGCTCAGGGGTTAGAGCATTGAACGCGTTATTCGAATTTCTCGTCGCAGGTAATGACCAGTCCGCTGAGTGTGCAGCGAACATGTATGCCATAGAGACACTTATGAGGTGTGTGCTTACAGATCGAAAAGGCCCAATTCTAAGAGAAGCTTCAGGTGTGCATTGTACAATTTTGTTGTCTGTACATCTTTGTTAGTACTCTTACATCACACTATCTGCTCAGCCCTGAGCACAATCTTTTTTTTTTGCATGGACATATCCATAGAACTCTTGCAAGCAAGCACTCCTGCAATAAATTGGTGGCACATGATGTGAATCTGTCCGAATACTGGATCAATAAAGGTCACATTTATTACACGCTTGTTATTATGTTTACTTTTTCAGTATACTTGTGCTTGAAAATGAAGTTGTTCTCTCCCTGCTACTTTTAGAGGTTAGGTCTTGAAATACGTACTATTTTGCAGTGTGGCTGTAGATAAGTTAAGATCATGTATGTTTCAACTACCTTTGCGATTTTCTAGATTTTTTTCATGAGCGTAGTGCACAGAATTTCGCTTTGTAGTGGTACACACTATATTTATGACAACTTACTTTAAACAGAAGCAGATGTGGACAAAGAAATCTGGAAAGTTTTTCTGCCAAAAAAAAAAAACAGTACCACATGCAATAAACACAATCTTGCTCTTCATGACAGCATTCACGTCTTTGTGGAAGCTGTGCTGCAACTACTCATCACCTTTATGATTTATTAGTTTAGGAGTCCATTTAACATATGTGCAAAGCTAAAACAATTGAGTGCAGTCTTATGAGCTTTGGTGCATCTCTTTAAAAACTTGTATGAGCTAAACACAGTTAATTAAGACAAAACAGTTCTTGGTGTTGTTGGTAAACTGTCACAAGGCACAACTGAATGTCGGAAAACCTGTTAATGCCCATCACTGTGGGTGTGTTCATTATGTAGTGCAAATAATAATTTCCGATGATTCACATGCCAACTATGAAGTGATCGTGAGTCGTACAGTAATGGGCAAATTTAGATTGATTCTGGCTTCCAGGGGTTCAGAGAAATGACATTGTAGCCCCGCAGGAGACAAGACTGCTTGGCGAAACATTTGCTTTGACCCCTTATGTTAAGATATTTTTTATATTTTCAAGCTTCCATTTTTAGGGTCAGTTTAGTTCGCCTGCACCAATCCGAACTGGTTCACAGCTGTGCACGAGAAGTTCAGAACTTGTGCGGCAGGAGTTCAGCGGTGCGGCATCACAAGTGAATGACAAGGTGCCGACAAGGTGGAATCGTTAATTTTGTTCGCTTAATTTAATAAGGTGCAAACATCTTGGCAAAACACGCCGCATTTGTAGAGGTGGGTACAGCACCTACGTCTAATGCTATGTTGTTTGTTAAGCTGTGCGAGCGGCTGCACCAAACCAGCGTCGTAAGCAGCAGGTACAGGGAAGTCATGAAATAGTTTTGGTGCTGTACCTCTCCTGCACTTTTTGAAATGAAGGGCAAAATTTAGAAGATGCCATTGCTGCGCCACTGAAACGAATGGCGAGGTGCAGCACTTTGTAAAATGGATCATGTGGTGCAGGTCAATCGAACAAACCCTTAAGCACACAAGCGTCTTAGCGTTTCACCCCTATCGAAATATGACTACAGTGGCTGGGATCAAACAGTGTGTTGTTGAGCTCAGCAGCGCCACAAGATCTAACTAATAGTGTTACAGTTTAAACATATATGAAGTGTAGATTCCATGCCACGGTAGGCCGGCAATGCTTGTAGCCGATCTAAAGCACCTCTCCACGATATGCGCGGTAAAACATTCACAAATACAGCATTACATGTGTGAGGTTAGAGATGACCTGTTGTAGTGGACATTCTGATGTTTCAACGTGCTTGGATAGTGGACATTCGGGAGTAGTCATCCTGTCCTTGCATGGCAGTCTGAAAAAGAAGTAACATCACCAGCTCTCAATGAATGAAATCAATGCATAATCAATGCATGAAATTTTCCAAAGTAAACAAATAAACTCAGTAACTAGTAAACAGCAGTATTTTATACATACATGTAATGGTACCTCATAGCACGTGTATCACTCAGGGCTGCTTCTTCACAAGGCATGCCATGTAGCAGCTTCCTTGCCCATTGTACACAGCTGCTTCCATGTCAGGTGGGCCAGGAGGCTGTGGCAGTAAAGAAGTATTTCTCATTTATGTGACACTTTCTTGGTCCCAATATAGCAAAACCAGACCTATAATTATGTGATGTTTCTCCAACGCGACTGCAGTAAACTATTAACTAGTAGGTTTTTTGCACTAGTATATGGGCTAGCTAAAAAGACACATGTGAGGCGACAGTCATTTATTTGCCTTATTTTATCGCAACGGCCTGGTTGGTGTTACCTGGTGATAAAATTTCCGAATTAACTATTGAGTCAGCGACTCGTTCCCACGTGAAACCACGTACGCCGCTAGTAGCGCACGTTTTTCCGGTTACAGATTGAGACGTTCAACAATTTTAAAATTTAATGCTGCAATGCGCCGCCACCGTGTGACGCGTACGCAGTCATTGGCGAAAAAAACTACATATGTTGAAATGAGCTAATTAGCCCCGCAAACATCATCATCATCATCATCATCATCATCATCAGCCTGACTACGTCCACTGCAGGACAAAGGCCTCTTCCATGTTTCGCCAGTTAACCCGGTCCTGTGCGTGCCGCTGCCAATTTATACCCGCAAACTTCTTAATCTCATCTGCTCACCTAACCTTCTGTCTCCCCCTAACCTGCTTTCCATCTCTGGGAATCCAGTTTGTTACCCTTAACGACCAGCGGTTATCCTGTCTACGTGCTATATGCCCGGCCCATGTCCATTTCTTCTTCTTGATTTCAGCTATGATATCCTTAACCCCCGTTTGTTCCCTAATCCATTCTGCTCTCTTCTTGTCTCTTAAGGTTACACCTACCATTTTTCTTTGCATTGCTCGCTGCGTCGTCCTCAATTTAAGCTGAACCCTCTTTGTAAGTCTCCAGGTTTCGGCTCCGTAGCTAAGTACCGGCAAGATACAGCTGTTATATACCTTCCTCTTGAGGGATAGTGGCAATCTACCTGTCATAATTTGAGAGAGCTTGCCGAATGTGCTCCACCCCATTCTTATTCTTCTAGTTACTTCAATCTCGTGGTTCGGCTCTGCGGTTATTACCTGCCCTAAGTAGACATAGTCTTTTACAACTTCAAGTGCACTATTACCTATCTCGAAGCGCTGCTCCTTGCCGAGGTTGTTGTACATTACTTTCGTTTTCTGCAGATTAATTTTAAGACCCACCTTTCTGCTCTCCTTGTCTAACTCCGTAATCATGAGTTTTAATTCGTCCCCTGAGTTACTCAGCAATGCAATGTAATCGGCGAAGCGCAGGTTACTAAGGTACTCTCCATTAACTTTTATCCCTAACTGTTCCTATCCTAGGCTTCTGAAAACCTCCTGTAAGCACGCTGTAAAAGCATTAGGGAGATTGTGTCCCCCTGCCTTACACCCTTCTTCATTGGTATTCTGTTGCTTTCTTTTTAGTATATATAAACTGAAGTATATATAAACATCCTGAAAGAAATCTGCAGGGGATCAACTGCTACCATAGTGCTTCATAAAGTAGGCCCCGTGAGCAACCATACTTAAAAAAACTAAAGTGGTTTCTACTCACCGGCCCGGGCTTGCAGAGGGTGTTCATCCGATGAAAGCTTTAACGGTCGCTTCGTTCCCCGAAGTAACTCGAATTCCCTTCGCGAAAGCATTCGAACGAGTCAAAAAAAAAACAGAATGATAAAGAATGTGTCGGTCAGCAGAGGCTTGAAACATTTACAGCGAAACGAAACAGTCCGAGACACCTGCAAACGTACCGCGAGCCGTTACCTGCCGTCGCAACCGTTGGCTGCCGCAAAGTTTGAAATGAGGATAATGATGTCGATAGGCTGCTACTGACATCGAGTCAGCTGGAGAAAAAACTATTACAAAAAGTTGATGACGCAGCACATGTTTAGGAAAAACTACTAGCTAGAAGAACAAAATGTTTGTTATGTGTACCGGTACGCAAACATGTAGTATTTGATTATTTTAAAATAAAACTTGGCCCCGACGAAGGCGCCTCTACAAGAAAGTGCAATAGCGCGAGTGGCGAGAGAGGTTAGTAGATCCGCTCTGGGTGTTTGAAGCAGAAATGCGCCGCGGTTGACTTTTTTTTGCTCCCTACAGGTGAGCACTTGACCTTGAGAGTTTCCGGGGCCTGACGGTTCTGCGTAAGTTGATGCCAGCTCCTAACGCCAGGCTGGCGCGACGGAGACGGCGGCTCCCCTTTTTTTCTTTTTTTCCTTCTTGCGCCTGCTCTTACCGTCTGTATGCGTGACTTTCGTGCCGCGCGGATGTCACAGATATATTCTATTGGTGGGCTCCCTATAGACAGGATTTTAGACAGTACGCAGGAGCATGCCGCCTATGTGCTGCTCGTTATCCGGCACCTGACATAGAGTGTACGGTGATTTTGTGCTCACACCGACAATTTTTTTTAAGTTCTACGATGCCTTCAAACACATAACTGCAGCACGTGTCTGTATGCTTGCCATTAGGCCGGCCAAAAAGTTGAGGAAGGTCGATGATGAAGTAGATTTTGAAAGGAAGGGGCGCCAACAGAAACCTGTGTGAAATGACTCACGTTCAGTTAACTTCAAATCGTTGATGCAGTCGACATAAATTGCATGCTTGCCCTAATGGAACATAAATACATATGGGACCAATTTATTAAAATTTATCAGGTGTGGATTCGGATTTAAGCACATTTTTTGTTTTTGTTTTTGCCCAGCGTTCATACTGTCTATGGTGCCGGCCAGTAAGCCTGCTTAACTGCACTTCACACTACCTTCGCGCAACGAAAAGATGCGGTGGTCACGCCATTGGCAAGATCGCATGCTGTTTTGTGTAAGTAGGAGTTTTCCTTTTTTGATCTTTCTGTCAGGCATTTGTCGGCTCTATAGAGTGCTGCAGACGTTGGCTCAGATGATTATTTGAGAGATGCGCTGTTAAAGTATAGCAAAAGCGCATAACAAACCCTAAATACCCAAATCTTGTTTTATTTAGTGCTTGAATAGGCGCTAATCGGGCCAACTGTGGGCTGTAGCCGACAGCAGCTTCGGTTCCCTACGCTCGGCTCTCAGAAAGACATGAACAGTGCACCGGAAACTTGTCGCCGTTCGAGCGCACGGCATCGGCGGGTCGTCTCTCATCCGCATCCTTTGAAAGCACGTGACGTGAGCGCTGGCAATAATGAGACTTGCGTGTCATACTTCACGCAGAATGTTTAAAATGCAAGTGGCAAATATTTTATGGACCAGTCCCGCTTTAGGACAACTGGGATGTAATGCTTCGCGTGCAGCTTTAATGGTGGCATTGAGGGAGCCTGTGGGAAGGAGTCTTCCACTGCATACATTTCCCGCGGCGCTGTTCACGATCGGTGACAAGCGACTGATGATGGACACGACGTGCTCATGGCTCTTGCAGTGTTTGGTGTAAGCGTCGCTCATGTGCATACGATCAGAACTTCTGCATAAACGTGAAAAAATTGCGATATGTTCGCTTAAAAAAGAATGGCAATTTCTCTTATACCCGTTCATTGTAATAGGCTGTCAGACTATTCAGTGCAATAATGTTTGATGTGTTGCGTGACAAAGCCGTGTATAAGTACGAGGCACGCCATAGGGTAGGGCTGTGGATATATCGGTGGTCTCGTTTTCTATAAAGTGTGCTAACATCTCACAGGGCACGACTTGTAGCGTTTCTTTTCAATTGAAATGTGAACACCAAGGCTGGCATTGATTCCGCGACTTTCGGCACAGTGGCAGGGCACCCCTGACCGCTGTACTATCGAGGCGTAGCTAATTCAGCGCAACATTATTCCGTCATCAACCGATTACCGTAAACGCTTAACGATGGTAATACCTTCCAGTAAGTGCACAAACATGAACCAACGTTCAGCCCAAATACACCGGTTGTTGTCCCGCTCTAACGAACGTAATACCCAGAGGAGGGCCACAAACAGTAGCCAAGCTGTAGCCTGATTGGAAAGCGCAGCCAATTACGGCTGCATGGGATAGCGAAACTCAGCCGTTGAGCTTGCTAAAGAGGTAAGTGTGGATTTGCGATTACATGCGTTATCTGACTTACTAAAGCGCAGAAGCACTCCCGGAAGCTATAGCAGGGGCGTCCCTAATTAGGCCAGGTACGTAAAAGGCGAGTCGCTTGTTACTAGGAGTCAGGATGGCATGGTGTTGGGCTCGATAACGAGTTTCGAGCAACAACCGCAGCCAGTGGCGGTAAGACGAGCTTGAGGGAAACCTTTCGTCACGGGGCAAGCACCCCTTGTGTTCACCCTCCATTCGGCGCATTCTTTCTATTTCTGTTTGTGGTTGGATTAATGAGTTTCCGACCAGGCCAACCACTCAACCCCCGTTCTCTGCACGAACGTCGAGAGCACCATTGTTACACCAGTCCCGTTAATTAGGGAGGCGATCGCTGGGCTAAATCCAAGGGCCGAAGTATTGGCCCCCCGAACCACACCACGAAAGCGTGGACAATTTAGAAGTGGTCCTTTTTGGCGCGCCAGCGAACGCTGGCTGTGGCCCAAAGAACAAGTCAGAGCCGAGAGTTGATAAATAAAACAAATAATATATTCTCAAAAATGGCAGATCGAAAACAATACACAAGAATGCACACTCCACAATAGTTACATACAATACGTCACCATTCAAACAACGTACTACACAGTACAATCAGCCACACTCAAAACAACGGACACAGACAACGATACGCACTACAATGCAGTCGCATGCATTGAACCACCAAGACACTTAAAGACTAAAGAGATAGAAAACCTATCCAGTCCAAAGTTCTTGGAACAAAAGTCTGGATGATACTCTTCCGAGAATCACTCACTCAAAGTCCAGCGTTGTTGTCGTTCCCCGCCCTCGAAGTTTCTCTTCCAGGAAACCTCACTGAAGTTTCTCTTCCAGGAAACCTCCCGTCTTCAATAGGCCACTCTCCAAGCTTCAAACTTCTTCGCCCGAAACACGTCGGCTTCACACACGCAGCTGTTGCCACGCGTCTTCGCTCGATAGTGGTAGACACACGCTCTTGCCTGTAGCTCGAGTCGTCACCCCTTAGGTGGAGATCATCTTCTTCTCCCGCTTTGTCGCTACGGACAAAACCTTCGCCGACTACACGGCGGAATCCCTACGCACTCTGGCGCTAACTTCCGTCTTCTCCTGCTCTCTCGTCTCGGCTGCTCGATTAAATGCCTTCCGCACGACATTCCAGAAAGTTCTCGTCATTTCGTCGGCGCGATACGCAGCGAAGGCTGGGGAGAGGTGCGAGATTGTACGAGGGCCGTCCCCGACCGATGACTCAACCCGGCAGAACACGCCCCTTTCCTTCCAGAACTTTCCAGTGCTTGCCCGGCCGCCGCTGTGGGGTGAGGAGGTTCATCGGCGAAGCCACGCTTCCTAGGGGAGAGCGTCGCGCGCCCGGGGAGCCTTTAGATGTTTGTTTTTTTTTTACGTTGACCTCGTTGCGTCTTTCTGGCGCGTTATCGCAAGAATTTGGCGGCGCGCCCATTTTGAGCGCTCGTTCTGTGACAACCATCGCAATTCTTTTTTTGATGGCCTTTCTTTTTCACTCCTGTAATGCCACTGTATGTTCTTGAACATGCATGCAGCTCCGGCCTGTCTTTGGGGTCTGGTTTAGATGCTTGCAGACACGGAAATGAGGGCAATGAAAATTTTTGAACACATGTGACCTCACACAGGAGAAAAAAGATACATAAAGTGAGGTGACGAGGTGAAATTGAGAAATTCGCCAATATAATCTGGCTGCAGAAGGAACAGCACAGGTTTGATTCGCGGAACATGGGAGGGGCATTTCCTCGGCAGTGGACGCAGTCAGTCTGGTGATGATGATGACGCAAGTGTCTGCACAACGTGTCATGAGGGGGTGACTAACTTAACGTGCCCATTATCTTCGTCACGAGCCTCACTGTTAAAGCTAGTCAAACTTTCGAACTTATTGTAGTCGTAGCATCTACCGATTCGGACACACTGTGAATCTCTCACCGAGAACAGAGTCTAATAAAGTGATAAGTAAAAGCCTGGAAAGTACTAAAGCGTGGTTGGAATACTTGCAGGTGCATGCGAAGGGGTACCTAACGCTATTGCTAATAATGCAAATGCAATTAAATGTTATCTTGTCATTTTCCTGCAAATGCTCCTGCACATGTATAATGTTTATGACATCAGGTAACGACCCTTGTTCTTAAACTAAATCTCTCTATTGAGGAAGTTGTGAGAACAGGCTATTTAATTGCAGTTACGTAAATCATGCGGGGGTCAGATGGTCAGCACCCTTGCTGTGGCCAGGCACATCTCGTGCAATGGTCCCCGCCAAATGCCAATGTCCGCTTTGAATTCGTTGACAAAGACAACGCACTTCCCGTAAGACCAACTCTGAAATTTTAAGCACTTTCATTGAACATAAACAAAGTACTGACAACCGGTGCATGTGATGGGCCAACTTTTTTAAGCATCAGCACGAAACGTGTGACCATAATATATTGCATGCTTTAACCCAAATGATGAAGCTGCAATAATGCCAGCGCCTGCCTATCAGTCGCTAATAGAAACTAACTTCGACATGTGATGTCGCGTATGTGCAACTTAGAAGTGTGGCAGCTTGGGCTAGTTGGTATGGCATGACGATAGTTATAGCGCGAGAACAAAACGACGACACAGAGACAAAGCTCAAGCTTCAAAGCTCAAGTTTCCTGCCTTAAGGCTTCAGGTTTCCCCGAGGCGTTTATCGCGTCTGTTGCTGAGACGATCCTGCGGACTAATAAGGCAGAGCAGAGGAAGCGACAGAATCTGAGCAACACGGATACAGAACGTGAAAGGATAGCCGTGATTCCATACATACACCAGATATCACACAGGCTCAAAAAAATGGGAAAACGTGTTGGAGTTTGTGTCCTGTTCTCGGCACCGTTCAAATTAATCAGGCTCAACAAATCTACCAACCCCCTGAAAACGAAATCATCAACAGAATGCAGAGTTCAACACCGAAACAGGTATGCGGCCTGCTCCCGGGAAGTTGTCTATAGGACCCCCCTTTCATGTGGTGCTTGTTACGTCGGAACAACCGGAAGGTGTCTGAACGATCGGCTGAGAGAGCACGCGAACAATGTTAGAAACGGGAAAGATGGTTTTCTTGCCCAGCACTGCACTGAGTGTAATTGTGTTCCCCTCTTCAAGGACACAGCGACGCTGTACAAACACAGAGATGAAAGCACCCGGGTGCTTTCATCTCATTGTCGAGGCCGCGCAGATGGCACGCGAACAGGTGCCTTGTATTAGCAAGCCCTCCGTGGCATTGTCGGAGAAGGAACGCAGGTTCCTCGAAGGTTTTGGTGCGGGCTGGTAGTTATTTTATCTTTACCTTTCTGTTTCGTTTTCTTCTAGGTTTTTTCTTTGCTGTTTTTCAGTGCCTTTGCTTTTGTGTTGTTTGTTTTTGTTTTTCTTACTCATGTTCTGCTCTTTGTGTCATATGGTTTTTATCACATGGTCACTGTCTCCTTTATATATTTTCGTGCTCTGCGCAATAAACTCAGTTGGAAGTTAGCGCTCGTGTCTTTCGTGTCCTTCTTGTCTCTGTGTCGTCGTTTTGTTCTCGCGCTATAACTATCGTCATGCGTATATGCAGTTGGATACTTTGTTTCTTCTGGCCAGGTGGGGATGTTCCTTATTGTTATTATTATATTATTATTATATTATTATTATAATATTATTATTATTATTATTATTATATCTGAATGATTAGTTCGAGCTTAAATGAATATATATAAAACGGATGTACGAAAAATTGGGCGCCTTTGCAAGATGTTTGTCCTCATGCATTTGCACCCTGCTCGACTGCTTTGAATAATTGAGAGTAAGGTGGAACCTTGAAGGCGCCAGAAGTTGTGGGAACTGGAGGCCGTAGCCGTTCAGTATTGGTGTGAACTGACTCTGTAAAGGCATGATGTGAGGGACAACAAAGTTTCGCCTACGCAGCTGGTGAGCCGATTCGCCCTGACTTCACGAGCTCCACGGCTTTTAGTAAAGTGAAAACCGTAATTTTTCACGAAACTTGAAAAGTCACTGGCGCTTTCGCAGCGTCCACACGAAATGATTCAAAAGCAGAAAATACCTTCAGCTGCAGATATAGATGACATTGAAATGACTTTCAGCCAAAAGCCAGAGCCGTTATTCGGATATTTAGACAAGGTTATCCGAACCTTCATACGAGATTATTTGAAAGAAAAAAAATCATCTACGGCCCCGAACCATTTTAGAGCTTAAGCGAAAAACCCTAATAAGTGACCTTGGCTCTGATCTAGGTGTCATGTACGAGAACATTTTGTGGATATCTTGCGGTTTATGTAGAGCACTGCCCAGAACACTTTGTACATATCTATCGGTTTATGTAGAGCACTGCACAGAACGCTCAGAAGATATATTTCGGTTTTTGTAAGGCACTGCACAGAATTCTTTGTAGATATCTTCCGGTTTATGTAGAGCACTGTACAGAACGCTTTGTAGATATCTTTTGGTTTATGAAGAGAACTGCACGAATGTACATCTTAATCACCAAAACATTCAGAAGCCATTGTTGATTAAGACTGGTTCTCTTTATTGGTAACCTGCCTGCATGCTCCTCAGCGGCGGAACCTGGTGGTACCCATCGACAAAGATTGCGCAAAATCGAAAAATCGCGACGCAGTATTCCTGAAGTTTTATTGGCCCAAGGTTCCTCTCGGGCATGGCGCAAGCTTACGAAATCGTTGATGAATAAAAAATGACTTTCTTTCCTCGATATTTCAGCTGCGTAGATTTCACGATTGCTTAATAGTCAATTTATTTCGTAGCCTTTTGTTGGTTCACCGCTCTACAGAACTCTCAAATAACGCTTCAAGAAAAGGCGCAGTCGATGAAGCCATGCTTTACTTTCATCTCATTTTGTTTTTTATGTTCTCAAGTGGCAAATCCCCGTTTGATCTACGTTTACAGTACGCACTAAAATGCGCTATTTTCAAGGAACCTAAAACAAATATTGTGAAGTTATATTGTCCCCTCACCGTGTGGCATTAGCGCTGACGACTCTGTTCTAGAAGCATGATTTTTTTTGTAACAATTAAAATGAGATGGCGAAACGTTGACCATCCGTAGTCACTATTTTCTTGCCTTTATTCGCAATCGCATTAGGAATTTCTGTTAAAAAAATTCATGTATACCTTTTTTTAACCTGTTCTTTCGAAATGGTTGTTGTGTTGCAGTTGTCCTGGTTAAGCCTTTCAAGGTGATTTTTTTCTAATTGCAGTTCTAAGTAAAAAAAATATATACCATCTCGGAGTGCTGCTCTACATAGAGAAGGGCATTCTATGTGGTTGATTTGGGATGACTAATTCACTGACTACCGACAAACAACGTGAAGAAAGGAGTGCATGATTATTGATCGCGATGGCCATGATGCAAACTACGACTTGATCAGTGATGAGAAAAACGATGTCATTCAACGTTTTCACTGCTGGATTGCACTGTGGATTATCTGCGCACATCAGCTTCACAGTCACAGATAGGGCCCTAGATTCTGTCCTCACAATCACAAAAATCGTAGGCTCCCCGTTTGTTCACTCCCATGACAAAATAACAGGCACTCATTTATCTGTCACTAAGTGAAGAATTATGTAGTTACCACTTCATCTAACAGTATTTTAATGGCCCGACAGATGTGGTACAGAGAAAGAAAGATCCTAATTATATTTCAGAGAATATCTGAAATCATTAGCCTGGTTTACCACCTGGCTTGCTACTCTAGATGGGTTGTGATATCTTTGATATTTTCAATTATCGCATATGCCCACAAAGAGTATATACTGTCATAAACACAAATGCATGCACAAAATTGTCATTCACGAACCTTCGTTGCTCTGAGTATTCTTCACTAACACCAAAAGCGCTATCATGTTATGCAGTACACAACCGCGGTCTTACCACAGCCCGGTTTCAGGTTCAAGCCGTTTTGCAAATAGTGGACTGCCATCATAATTAGTCGTTCTGTGTCGTACGAGAAGAGTCGGAGGGCCTGTGTTTTAAGTATTCGTGGGTCTTGCATGCGGTGCACGTGGGTGAGTCCAACGACTGCCTTATCTTGTGCTTGAGATATCAACGTAGACCACCAACCGGTGAACTCAAGTCTCATCCTGCCTGGTTATTCCTTCTGGCGTATAGAAGCTGCATGTTGAGTTTGTTCTGTGCAAAGGCCCATAGCAGTTACGTGCCTCGCATCATATTGTTTGCTGCAGATTTTGCGAGAACGAAAAAGGCCGCTGTAGCTTTTCTTTGAAAACGTAAGAGAACTGAGATAATTGAATCATAAATGCCCTTTGCCTTTTCATATCTTGGACATGACTTGTATATAACGTTACTGATTACATCGAAGCAGTCCCAACTGATCAAATGCAAAAAAGTAAAAGGCGGTATCGTTGTTACTAGCTAGCTCAAATCGTGGCCCGTATTTTTTGCAGTAAGTAGTATCAAGCAACGGTAGCATAACACAAAATGTTAATTTTCTGGTCCCCAAGATCAGAAGACAAGTGGTGCCCCCTAAAGACTGTTGTTTTTACGCATACTGCGCAACGAGGCTCCATGAAACTCAACGTGACTATCACTTGTACACCACTGCCCACCGGACCGTATAATAGCGGGCATCCGACCGTCGCACGGCGTAGTCATGCTTCGCATCACTTCCCCATCTGTAATCGCGCTTGGCAATGTTCGATGCTTCGATTATTGAAGCGCTATGGTCAAACTGAGGCCCAGCGCTATTGCCGCAGTGAAGCGAAAGTAGCAAATGGCTGTACATGAGTGGGTTCGTGCCAGACTTCATGGGCCAGAGGGTTCGTGCCAAACTTCATTGGCCATAGGTTTCCGCATGGATCTGAAATATCGAGCACACTTTGCCCGTGCTATAGCCGCATCACGATAGAGTGTTTTTTTTAAGGGGGGGGAGAGGGGGGAGGTAGGCATTGACTAGAAAACGAAAGAGGTGGCGCTAATCATACCCGATCCACCACCAAGCTTGCCTTAGTGCATAGCATCTACAAGACTTGATGCCATAGGTCAGTTACAATTGTGCGTCTGAAGGTATGCGACGCTGAAAGCTTAGGAAGCAGACTAATAGAATTGCGTTGTACAGAGTGTTAAAACTGTACCTCTTACCGTGGTTGTTTAGTGAGCATACACCTTATCTGGTAGAGATGTGGCTTTGATTGCCGGCCAAAGGGGCTGCATTAGGATGGGGGTGAAACACTATGATATATGTCCCTTTACATTTTTATGCACGTTCAAAACTTTGAGTGGTGGAAACGGATCCCGATTACCTGAATGCAGCGTTCCTCATAATCACAGCCTGGTTCAACATACCAAACACCAAAAATTGCTAATACAATAGAGCAAAGCTGTTACGGTCAAGGATTGCCATGTTTCGTATATGAAACTTGTCATCACCTTGAATTCACACTCACTCAATGAACGCCCAACCATTCTCTGCAGGTGGTCTAACAAGAGAAGCCCAAATGTGTCCACCAGCTCTGCTGTGAACAATCCTTGCGTAATATATCGCAAGCTGAGCTACTTTTGTCTTGCTGCAATTACTAATCACATATGCGGAAGCTATGTTTGTTTTCATCTTTCTCGCTCTTCGCAATCGACTATACATTAGCAGAACATACTGTGTTCGTTATCTTTCTTGCAAGGCTAAACCAGAGGTTTGGTGAAGAAACCTGCGATTAAGAAGTCTTCTTCTCATTGGTCACAATTTGCTGATATTTGGCAAAGTATTCAATGTAAACTTCTTCAAAATTTAAATCAATAGGTATATATTTATGGCAGATCAACATTATTCGTTAATTATAACCTCTCGCGTAGTACCCTATGAATGCCATAGTCATGCAAAGCTGGCGTCTTTGCAGCTCCCTATAAATGAATCACTCCTATAATTCAGAATATAGAGACATGTGATGCTGAGGCATACGGAATAATATTGATTGCTTGAAAGAAGAATTATAATGAGAGGCACACAATGTTTGTATATGATTACGGCACCGTGAAGTTAAGGGCGCGTTTTCAATAATAAACACAATATATGTGCCTGTTAGCTCTCAGCAACGTGGTACGGTCCTAATTACAAATACCTACCATGGAGTACGGACGCCCTAACAGGACAGTTGACGCCTAAATACCTCGATGAGGTTGAGTAATTCATTACGGCTTTGGGCTTCCTTTTTTTCATGCGCACGAAATAGTAGTATAAAAACAAAGATAAAGTGTAAAAGTGAAGTATTACTGGCCGACGTCCACACCTACAGAGTGACAGCAAGAAGGAATGCTCGAACGTACAGTCTGCGAAGACTGGTTCGAAAGTACCAGTCAATAGCTAAATCTGGTGCTAATGTCTGTTACCCAGGATCCGTTTCTTCGCATCCCCTGCTAACAGATTTACCTCATGATTCCAACATGCCAAATGACGTCCTCCTATCACCGCCATCCGATGAAGAATTCAAAGGCGCATTAGACGCAATGAAAAAGGAATCGGCCCCAGGGCCTGACGGACTCCCTGCAGAGTTTTATGTACAGTTCTGGCCTATCATTGGTTCAACTATGTCACGTGTCATTCGCAAATGTTTCCAAGATATTACACTTCCAACTTCTTTCCACAAAGGCCGTATAACACTAGTTCCCAAGAAAGACCCAATGTCCACGCGACCAGAAGATGGGCTCCCTATTACCCTGCTCAATGTAGATTACAAGCTCTTGGCTAACATTTTGGTGCGCCGAATCAGTCCATTTCTTGCAACATTAATCGCTCCCCACCAGGTCTGTTCTGTTCCGGGCCGAAAAATACACACCCATACGTGGTTAACGCGTGACATCATTCAATACACCATTAGCCGATGTGGGCAAGGACTGTTGGTTTCATTAGATCAAGAGAAAGCTTTTGATTTCATAGAACATGGCTACATACTAAATGTTTTACACGCATACGGATTCCCAGATAAGTTCATTGACCTTATCAACGCGATGTACACTAATTTAGAAAGTACCCTTTACTTAGATTCCCGTGAGAGTCACGCATTTAGAGTCACGCGTGGGGTCCGTCAAGGTTGTCCCCTCTCCCCAGTGTTATTTATCCTTGCATTAGAGCCCTTCTTAAGGGCCATTGAACATCACCCGCAGATTTGTGGCTTACCTCTACCCGGTAACACTCAAGTAAAGGTCGCTGCATATGCAGATGATATCACTCTATATGTACATAATGAACAGTCGCTGCAGCATGCTCTTGATACATTCCATGATTTCGGTATTATCTCCGGTGCAAGGTTAAACTTTTCTAAAAGCCAGTATTTTTTCGTTGGCAACCCCAACGGTCGTATCAACATCACGTCGCCTTTACAGTGGTCTCCTGAGATTTCAATACTCGGAGTTACTTCACTGTATTTGGTATACAGGATAGCATTCGGTCATCTGTTGTACAAACTCTTCTAATTGATATCAAAGCAGCCAGATACTTCGAATTCCCCCTCTTGGAACGACGATACCTAACTCAAACGGTGTACCTAGGAAAATTTTGGTACCTTTGCCATTCTGGTAAACCACCGCTCCACGTCTGACGGAAAGTGCAAAGCTGCATCAGTTCATTTTTTTGGTCTGGTGGCACAGAATTGTTATCGCGTCCAGCATTGGCTCAACCGCGAGATCAAGGCGGTTTTGCATTCCTCGACGTTTACCTCGCGGCTTCTACATTGTGCCTCCGCACTCTATTGCGAATACTAAGCAATGATGACATTCCCGCTCAGACACTGGCTCACTACCATCTGGGGCCATCACTACGTGTCCTCTTGCCGGATAGCCAAATAAACAAAGGTCCCCAATCAACTGAATTACGATATTTGTATCGAGCCCTTCTGGCATTTCACCGACGTTTGGAAGCTACGTGCCCAGAGATAGAGGTGGCCGATTCTAAAGTGGTGGACACAATGGCCGCCCTTCTACGGCCCTTGGTGCCCCAGCATCGTCAATCTGTAATGAATCGCACTTGGAAGCCAATAACTGCCGCAGTGTTGCCAGGGCATCTCAGAGACTTTGTCTGGAGGTTGGGCTGGGGCTTGCTCCCCACGCGAGATCGGTTGCAGAGATGAGAGGTAGTTTGCACTTCCACTTGCCCCAACTGCGTCATGGTAGAGACCAATCGACTTGCGGCGTTTGAATGTGTGGTTTCCCGCCTTTTTTGGCGTGCGGTTAATGCTGGTTTTCGGGGACAGGGTGTGCGAACTTTCGTGTCCAACGGCCGATTTCCGCGTAGCAACTTCTCCGCTCTCCTAATAGTTGCGGGGCTGTTCAGCCTTTGGAGAAACCGATGTGAGGCGGTAGCTGCCAATTGCCGCCGGCGTGCCTTGTGGCCGATACTGGGGAGAATGAGACGAGAGATCCTCGCGTTCCTCCCCGAAGAGCTTTTCTTCCTCGGGGAGCAAGAGTTTCTGCGGCATTGGTCGTGCCCTTTCGTCAAGGTGGAACAAGAAAGGATACAACTCATTTTTCGACCGACTTGGAGCTAAGCAGCGCCCGTTGAGTTGTTTTATATGATTTATATGATTGCATTTGTTACAAATTGTCTTTCATTTGGATCTATTGTATCGTTATACCCTTGTATAGTGATATCACATTGAATTTTTGTGTACATGTATGAAAACATAATCATGTATATTAGAGCAAATGTCTTCACTGTGACGTAGTGATGTTAGTCGTGAAATATAGATGTGCCGAAGTGTATGTGCCCTGTTACCGGAATGGTATGAAGCCTTTGTGTTCTGTACATGCTGTAAATAAACTTTTTCTAAACATGGAGATTACAAAATATTATTGTCTTTTTCGTGGGCTAAGTTGCCACATTATTAGCACCCGATTTATAAAAAGCCATCGAAAGCAGTCAGATAAAGAAGGGAGCTAAGAACTGCCTCAAATCTGACAAGTGAACCTTGAGAAAGACTGGATGGCATGCCTGCTGTGAGGAAGCTATTTACACTTTCACGTTCGCTTTCTGTTTCGGCACCTAGGCTTCTTTCCGCTACTTCAGAGAGCGGAGAATGTCGGCCCGGGCTAAGAATTGTAGGTGGCAGTGTTTTTCCCAAAGGCCTTCGGGACTACGCCCTCGATGACGGTCATCAGGGAAGCGGCCAAGCGGCTAACGGTCGCGCTGACGCGGGACGTCCCCGTCTCTTTCAGGGGAAAAGCGCGGAAAACCAAATGCGATAGCACACCGTTTTCACATCCTGCAAATGCGCTTGCACTGTCTGGTGCTTGCCGAAAAAAGAAAGTAAAAAGGCAGTTGGCAGGGGATACAGTGATTCACTAAATGAGGGTTTGCCCAGCCGGAGAGCATCATGTACTGGGAGCAGTACCGTGGTAATCTTTACGAAGACATCACTACAAAAAAAGGAAAGGTTGGGATTCGTGCAGCACCTATGTATTGATTTTGTTTATTTTACGTACTGCAGCCTCAGTGAGGCTATTGAAGGAGCGGGAAAAGAACAAAACAACAACAACAAAAACAAATCAACGTTCACAAGCAGGTGTTCAGAACTTCTTGAAGTGGTAGAGAACGAACACATCCGAGGAACAAATGCAAGGCTTCTGTAGTTGAAGGCAAAAAGCTGTATTTGAACATGTCAGTGTGCGTGAAAAAAGTTGTAAAATAAAGGCATGGTCACTCCTTGTGTCCAAAGATCAAGAAACTTTCATATATGATTTGAAAGCACCGAACTGAGAATTGATTAAATTATGCGGATATTTTAGGCATTCAACGTGGTGGTGCTACGCAAGAGTAGTGAGACCTGACTGTGGAAGGAAATTCCTTGGAGAAAAATCCCTACCATATCTCTCGCATATAACACGCTAAGCTCTTTTTTGAATGAATTCTAGTTTCTTGATGGCTTATTTTTTATGAGGGTTCCAAACCACACTATCATATTCGAGAACGGCATGAATAAGAGTTTTGTAGGTAAGCAGCTTGGTTTCCTAAGGAGAAAGAAGGAGCGGACGATGTAAATCATTTAAACTCTTAAGGGCTTTGTTGCATGCGAAATCAATATGTTTGGACCATGAAAAATTGTGAGGTATAATGATACCGAAGTGCTTCAATGTGAACACCCCTAATAAACTAACATTGGGAAAACCATAGTCTAACGTCAACGTGTAGAAACGCCTGGTAAATATTATAATGACTGTTTTGGAGAAGTTATTTTTTTCCAAGATTAGGACGAACTAGAAAAATGAGAAACTGAATTGTTAAGAAAGGCATGATCCAATGGAGATTTAGAATATGATACATGATGCAGTCACCAGCGAAAACGCCTATTTTCACAGAAGTGTGCAAGCGTAGGTCATCAATATAAAGCAGAAATAGGATTGTTCCTAGCACAGTACCTTGCGAAACTTTTGATAAAACTGGCATTGAAGGTGAGTTAGCAGAACCGAAGCACACACAGAAGAAGAAGCCCGGGTTGCTGGTGTGAGGGGTCAAGCGGGAGCTGTTTGCGGGACTTGTCCGGAGCCCGCCAAAGACTATCAGTGAATTTCTCACCGAGTCCGTGACTATATAAAAGGCACTTGAGATGCGGATAACGCCGTACCACCACCTCGCCTCATTCAACTGCGCCGAAGCCTTCAGCACCGATGACCTGCGTGAGACCATTAGACTGATCATGCAGGAGGAGCTGCGCAAACTGTTACTTCAACGCTGCCTCAAGCTAATTCGATTGCCGAAATTGTCCGCGAAGAAGTTCGGCAGTCGCTTGGAATCTCCGAAGCACCACAGCATGAAACGGGAGCTATAGGCTACGCCACTGCAGTGCGTCGCTGCACTCCAGGGCCATGTCGGGACACTACCTCGCCACAGTTCTACCGCCAGACACCGCCGCCACTATCACCGATGCCATGCCACCCACCTGCGGGCCAGCACTCCCCTTCCAGGAACACTGACGTCTAAATCGCCCCTGACTACCACCCAATGTGCTGCCACTGTGGTAAAGCCGGGCACATGCATCGCCGCTGCCAGTACCACCAGTAGGTGGTTTCGCCATGGACGCGCTGCGTCTATAGTGGCGTAGAAGACCACGTGACGCTACCGACTATCTCACCGGAGGGCAGAGAAAACCCCGGGATCTTCTCGTTCACCCTCTCTCGGCCGCTACCTGTCACCGCACCGTCGGCACTCGGCAGTACACTGGCCCAAACCGGGGCCAGTCACCTAGCTCATTTAAGAAAAACTAAGAGCAGCAATCGACGGAGGTGCGGTTGCTGTACGACGATCTACTGAAGATCTTCCGCCGACGCCGATGACGCGACGATACCTCAAGAACCTGCCACACCCCGAACGCAGCTCCGATGTCTAAACTTTGCCGTCAGCAGAATACCTGATGACGTAACGCGAGGCAACGAACTAGCGACCTCGACGTCCTCATCGACTGCCACAGTGTCACAGCTCTCGTCGCCACCGGAGACGACTAGTACATCATCAATAGAACGTTCGCCATGAAGTTGAAGAAAGTTAGGACCGCCTGAGAAGGCACCGAAGTACTGCTGGAGTATACCTAGTTATGCCGGCAGGATTGTGCTCAGCCAGAGTCGCTATTAAACACCAAATTTCCCTCGCGAGATTTGTCGTACTACAGCATTGATCGAGAGATGTCATCCTTGGGATTAACTTCTTAAACCTTCATGGGTCCGCCATCGACACGAGAGCTAAGTCGATAACGCTATCCACAGAAACAGCACTGCCACTGCGCACGCCGTCAGGAAGCAAAGCCTTGAATGTGCTGGAAGAACAAGTGCTCATATCACCTCGCTCAAGCCTCACCATTTCTATCGGCACTCCAAAACCGGAAGATTTCGAAGGCGCCGTTGCAGGCAATCACCACCTGTCGGTCAACCGGGATAATTGCGTCGCAAGAGGAATCACCGAGCTCTGTGGAGGAAAAGCAACTGTGATGTCATGAATTTCAAAAATGAGTACAAGCACGTCTTCAAAGGCACAACGGTTGCCTACATCGAATATTGGACGCCAGCAACGCTTTCGCCGTCACCGATTCTTCCGAATCTACTCCGGCGACTCAAACCCTTCAACCAGCTTTCGATGTTATACCAAGCTTTCCGACGCACAAACAAGAACACCTTGAAGACCTGCTCCTGAAACACGATAACTATTTTTCATCGTCATCAAAAATTCGACAAACGCCTGTCATTAAACATCAAATTGTAAGAGAAGAAAATGCTAGGCCACTCCGTGAAAGCCCGTACGGAATTTGAACGTGAGAACAGTAGGCCATAAAGAAACAAGTTGACGAAATTGTGTAACGTGACGACCTCATTCATCCTTCACAGAGCCCATGGTCGTCAGCAGTGGTGTTAGTGAAGAAAAAAAAATGGAGCACTACGCTTCTGCATTCATTATCGGCACCTCAACAAGATCGCGAGAAAGGACGTATACCCTGTTCCCCGAATATACGGCTCGCTTGATCGACTCCACAACGCGAAATAGATTTTATTGATAGACCACAATACAGGCTACCGGCAAAGCGAAACAGATGAGCGAGACCAAAAAAACACTGTCATCAGTACACCAAACGGCCTCTTAGAGTTCAAAGTCGTGCCCTTTGGTCTTTGCTCGCTGCCTACAATATTCCATCGCGTTATGTACACCATGCTGGCTGAATTGAAGTGGCAGACTTGCCACGTGCACTCGGACAATGTCGCTGGCTTTTCCACAAGCTTTGACGAGCGTCTGCGGTACTTCGACGCTGTAGTTTGAGCAATCAAGGCCTTCAGGCTTACTCTGAAGCCGGAAAAGTGCCGCTTTGCATACGAGGAACTTGGGGAACGGCCTGAAACCCAAAATACAACCGCCATTGATTCATTCCTGCTACCCACCACAAAAAGACCTGTGCGCCTATTACAGGTGTTTCGTCACAAATTTTGCCCGAATCGCCAAGCCACTCACTAACCTTACAAAGATTGACATCGATTTCAAGTGAGAAACGCCACAGGAGGAAGCAATACAAGAACTGAAACAACGCCTGTAGAGACTGCTGATACTTGCGCATTTCGACGAAGACGTCGACACGGAAAACACCAACACAAGCAGTTGGGGCTCGAAACGGACCTGGTACGGAACATTGACAGACTTGAAAAGGTCATCAGTTATGGTAGCAGGTCGCTTTCTACAGCGGAACTCAGCTATTGCACAACAGAAAAAGTTGTCTTGCCGTCTTCAGGGATACCTCCTAGTTTAACCCCTACCTTTACGGCAGACATTTCAAAGTTGTGAGCGACCACCATACCCTATGTTGTGAGCGACCACCATACCCTAACCTGATGGAGCCTTCAGGTCGCCTTGCACGGTGGAGTCTGCGGCTTAAAGAGTTCGTCATCACCGTCGTTTACAAGTTTAGGCGAAGGCACTCTGAAGTCGACTGCCTGTCTCGTTCCTCCGTTGAAAACGAGGATGGCAAATTCAAACTTTCAAACTTTAGTCATGTTAGTTAACTGGAAGGTGGTAGTTTCTGTTAGTTGTGCAATTAATTGAAACATCAATATCTTATGTGTGCAACATTGTGACATAAATTACTGCGCTGTGGTTAAAAATATGGCATATTGGTTCACTTAGCATGAGATGGCTTATTATTCGCTTTTGGAGTGTTTTCATAGTGGTTTATTTAGGGCACATTTCACTTCCTGAAGCCTTGCAGTGCTCTTACGCGAAAATGACTTAACGAAAAGTACATTAGCACATCGGAGCTTGTGCGAAATTTTGGGGAGCATTTTGGGGTATAGCAGCCACAGCTCCACTTCGCGCATGCTATCTCTATTTGCTTATGCCAACGCGAACTCTGCAGTGTAACCCCGCTTGTGGTAACATCCCAGCTACCACCCACAAAACCTTGAGGCAGTTAAGCGTGTATAAACGTAGTTTGTAGAGTAATGTGCCATTTTTCTTGCTGTCAGAAAGAGTTTGACCATTGGTTCACAAACATCGAACTTTACTTCGTGTTTTAGTTTAGTCAACCACAACAGTTAGTCTACAAACTTCCACTAAATGCTGTGACAATACCAAACAATACACAGACGCTTCTCGGCTCTGTTTGCGCTTTCGACATCAACGCGCAGTCAATTTTGGCGTCGTACGTTCCTCTGGTGTTTGCAGCACCTTGAGCCGCTATTCATTTTCGCCCACACGCTGCACTACAGATCGCTGAAGGTCTCTCGTTGTTGTAAACCTTGGCTGCTTATGAAGGTCAAATGCATGCACACAGTCTTCTTGTGGTTAACACTGGTATGACTAAAAGCTTCGCTGGAAAGAGTGAACTTGATTTTGAAAGAAAGTAGTGGTTAATAGAAAACTGTTTAATGGGGATAAAATTTGGTATAATACATTTACTTTGAGACTCAAAAAATTACCTGCATGCAACAGTCAGCCACTTAAAAGCAAATCTCGCAGTTTTGATACGATTTTCCTGAAAAAAAATCAATGCAGTAGCGGCTGCTTACAAAACTGCTTTTCACAGTTGTAGAAATTTTTTGGACATAATTTGTAGATAAACAGAACAATAGAATTCCTAAAGCTAAACAGTGTGGTACCCGTAGTTGATGTTATTATAGAATGACCTATTGAGTCCAACTACTTCGTCTTTAACAAATCGATCGAAAACTGAAAATACAATCAAGTTATCTGTTATTCAACGGGAATGCATAGTTTCATTACTACCTGGAATGACTTGCGGCATGAAAGAGCTCTATAATTTCTTGAAGTGCTACTGATACGATGTTGTTTGCTCTCAGAGTGTAGTTAAACTACAACGAACTCATCTAAAAAGCATTAGCACTGGAGCAGTTGCACGACGCCGGGGCAGGGAGGCGCCTCCATAGTTTTCGACAGCTCGCCCCGTAATTTTGGCCTGAAATCCTAGTACTATTACTTTCTCATGATCATGTGGCCAGGTGTCTTTAGAGGGGGGAAAAACGGTACAGTCTCGTACCACTCCCTCGGCACTCTCAGAAGCCGAAGCTGCAGCTGGGTGCTATTTGATTTGATTTGATTTGCTTTATTTAACTACGTGATAAAACACGTCACATAGGTGGTTTGGTGTAAACGGAAAAACTCTGAATGTGACAGCTTGACTAGCCCTTTCACCCAGAAAAAAGAGACAGTTACAAAATTACAAAAAATAATACAGACAGCGAAAAGCGACAAAACAGAAGAAAACGCACGCGTGGCAGCAACTATTTAAAAGAAGCAACTCTGAATTGCATACAAGACTATTTCTAATGAAGAAGTGCATGAAACAAAGTAATCAAGCCAGCAATCACCCAGCATTCATGAAAAGCGGAATCAGCGCATCTAATTTAATATATCAGTTTTAGATAATATACCTAGATTATCAACACTTACTTTCCATTTATTCCTCAAACTTGATAGAAGGTAATCCAGTGTTTCGAATTCATAAATAATGCTTCGAAGTGTTTCACTATAAATAAACTATCACGAGCTCGAGAAAACTAAGTCACCAGCTAGCTGTGGTAAGTGGGTCATCAGCTTTTTACAGCAACAATAAAAAAGAAAACAATGGTAATGTCAGCATGCCGCTCAAGTGTGCTCATCTGGTGGTAACTACATGACGCCTTTGCTGTTCTTACACTCAATCACCCCACCCTGGTTTCCTGAAACACAGCCACCAAAAACTTTGTCTTCATGACAATGAATCCTTCGTATCGCATGCATTCTGCCTATAATTTATTTACAATTGACGACCCAATACACTGTCTTTTGTGTGTTTGTGTTTAACTAAATTTGTAATGATTAACAGCACAGTAAATACTGCTGTTGCACAGTTGTGAGATACGAGTGACGTCGCGAAGCAAAGTTACACTTAAAAATCTCGGCATTTAAAAGAAAAGAAGGTGATGTGTATAATTTACTATGGGGCAGACGTAAGCGGGTCGGCTGTGTAGCGGTTTAAAATATGAAATATGACACAAAGCAATACTTATTTATTTATTTATTTTTTTATACAACTGCGTACAAGAACTCCACGCAGGGTGATCAATATACATGCGATGTATACTAAATAACGAAATGAAAGAAAGTTCAATGTATTTGTTGCTCATTTTTAGTACTTACCCACCCTACTCTGCGATAACGGTAACCTGTATCTGGGATAATGTGTTTAAAAACGTGTTCAGCGATTTAGAGTACTGGTACCCTATGCTTTCAAATCTAATGTCCAATGCTGCAAACGACAGAAATGTGTCAAGTATTGGCGTGCAATGAAACTCGTTATAACTGTTGGGAACGTTTTCTTTGGAACCAAACCCAGATCACACAAGTATGAACCACATTCCAATGCAGAAACGCCAATCGGGAAAATCAAACATGGACAGAAGCGAAAAGCTGCCGGGAAAAGGCTTATCACGAGGAACTGTTGTGTACCTATACGCGTTCAGAAAACACAACTTTTCCGGGGCGGATGTAAAACATTCAAAGTAATGGAGACGGGACAGTGGATTGATTTACTGACATCTCCGCCGTAGCCTGGTTTTCTTCTGATGAAAGTCGCACCCGGGTAGAAAACCGATTACCTCAGTTTTTACACACCATTATTTCGATATATCTAAATGAACGATAGAATGTGTATTGATCGGTGACTATAGTTACACCTTAATAACACCGATAGTAGCACCATGATGACAAATTTCAAAGCCAATATAATAAAACCTTGGGGGCGCTGCACGAATTCCTAAATGAAGTTTACTTATTAAGTAATTAGTACATAAAAGTGGATGAACAACAGCTTGCCGTCGGCACTTCAGAGGACAATGAAAAATAGGGGGGGGGGGAATACTTCACAAGGGAAGTTTAGGGCAACAATAACTGACCACGGGCCACAGTACAGTTGCAAACCCGCTTGCGTAACGCGGCGGTATAGAAATAACTTCCTGAGTGAATGTGACTGACCAATTAGCTGTCGAAGTTGGCAAAATTAGTACGCAGCCCAGTGCTTGCCAAAACATGTTACTTTACTACGGGCGTAAATTATCTTGTACTGCCGTATTTAGGAACGAATGTAAACAAGAAAGATATTGGGAAATATGAAGGCTTAAAATGATGAAATATCGATGTACTAATAAAGTCACTGCAGCCGACTCTTCGACAGGAGTGCACAAGCAACCATAAGACCAAAAACGACGATGTAAGCATAATCAACAACGTTTTTCTTGTTGACTTATTTCTCTTGAGTGTGGGCACTCGGGGTGCTTAATAAGTGTATTTTGCGATCGCACGTGTGTGTGTGTGTGTGTGTGTGTGTGTGTGTGTGTGTGTGTGTGTGTGTGCGTGTGTGTGTGTGTGTGTGTGTGCATGCGTGTGTGTGTGTGTGTGTGTGTGTGTGCGTGCCTGCGTGCTATCATTTGTATTAAAATTTAGTGGTCGTTCTACCGCTACCAAATTCATAATCTCTTTTCATTCATAACCACCACTACTTCTGTCACAGGTGTTGCTATTTAAAGGTTGCTACTGCATAGGTTGGTATAGCAAGAAGTAATGCACCGACATCATTTTTTTTCCTTGGAGGACGGAGCTTGAAGGTAAACAATAAAGGTAAAGTCGCATAAGCAAGGTAACGACATCTGAGAACTCCAAGACACTTCATCTTTTCGCGCAAGTGCATGTGCCGACGTGGCAGTTCCTTATTAAGCGTGTCTGTGTCTCTTTCATCGAACTTCTCGGGAGCATCAATGACAGAGGTAGCATCCAACGTTTTATCTTCGGCGAGCGCATCCTTCGTCTCACGCGACGAGCAGTTTTTCTCCCATAAGGGGCATTGCCTCTTCTATCTAATCTTCATTCTGCCTCACTTTTTATGGGATATTCTTAGAGCACTGTATGGAAACATTCTCAAGAGACGTTCAAAAAGCCGGAATACTGTTGCCGTCTTTTACTAGATTATATCTCTCGGAAGTGCATGCTTCCTTTTTATCGAAGCGGCAGGGACATGCTGCGCCGATGTTTTCACAGCTTTTACTTCAGTGCTATTTGATGTTAAAAATAGTAACATGACCGGAAACACACGAGTCATTCTAGTTCTTATCCCGTCTGTCCTCTGAGGTTCAAGAGCTATGTAATGTCGTCGGACATTCAACTCTCGCGATCACCAGTGGTGTTAATATAAACCTGGTTTATCCTGCAATAACGTTACCCGTACTCTCGGAAACCATACAATTTTTCGTTGGCGACAAGAACCTCACAGAAATCGAATGAATCGACGTCACTCTCGTTCTACCTACAATGCCCCTCTTCTGGACAAGGCTCTTCAGATCAGATCTCTTCACCGACTTGGGGAAGACACTTCGCATTTTTATAGGCGTGAATAGTCGTCAACAAAGACGAAACTCTCCTGAACTGCGTCAAGTCGACCAAGCCACCGGTGCAGCAGACGTGCGAGTTTAACAAAGGAAATAAAGAAACAAGTAACATCGCCCATTCCTACATCGACAAAGTTTGCAACGTTTGTAGGGCCATCCATCCGGCTTTATTATAAAAGCACGCCGTTCCCCCCCACCCTCCTGGTTTGCCTATGCTATAACGGCTCCAGGCAATATGTAGGGATATACAAGCGTCGTGCAGGTTGCGTAAAACAGGCGACCCGCAATCGCTGAGTGTGCACAACTTTAGACACTTCAGAAGGCACCAATATAAAATACCACTTCGGTTCGCTCTATGAGAGATTTCGGCTTTCGAACAGGAACTGCCTGGCTTTTATTAGCAAACATCAGTTCGTGCACCACTCTTCAGCGCTTGAGGTCAATACACTGGACGGGTATTCTACACAGCCCTTTTTATGTGTACTTCTTTATATACCAGATTATTTTTACTCACACACCCACGTTTAGAGCAAACATGCATAATCTTCGTCCCAGCTACCTTCTGTGGGCGAGGCCAGCGTGTAGGGACTGCGTGATAGTTACGTCACAGCCGATGACGAGCGAACACTGGCGGTCATCAAGCATGCGGTATAAACAGACTGGATCTGGTGCAGTCGTTCATTCCACGTAATTAGCAGCACCCCCATGCCCCCCGCAAAGATGTCTGCCACCTAGAAGTGACTGGAATTTTCTTCTATGCCGACCATTGTATTTGAATCAAGATAACGTTCGCATTTCTAACTCCGAAATAACATTTCGTATACTTTGGAGCCACCTGTTTTGCTGATTTCAGCCTCCACATTCAGTATTTTTTCTGTGCTCTGAATAAGTTGAACCAAAACAGACGAACCGGTGCTACGATGTCGATTTATGAGCAAGCTGTTCACTTGAACAGAGAAGTAACTATGCCAAGAATTCATTCATACATACATACATACATACATACATACATACATACATACATACATACATACATACATACATACATACATACATACATACATACATACATACATACATACATACATACATACATACATACATCAATACATACATACATACATCGCAGGTAAATCGGATGGCTCTGCGCAACGATATATGCGTGAGTACCAAGCAAAATAACACTTGTAGGCACCGAAAACACAGCATTCTAATCAAGTTAATGAAAAAGTGGCCTAGTGCCTCACAATCGCAAATGTGAATTCCACTGAGAATACTAATCACTTCAGAGGATGGCTGGGCGTGCGCAGCCGCTACGCATCTACGCATGCAAAGTGTCTGGAATTCGGAGAGCAATCGTTTCATAGACGAAGAGAAAAAAATGTAAAAGGCTACACGGCAAGTCTTACTATCACACGGAGGCAGAGACATGTAAACTCTAGTTTCTATGAAAGGCTGGCTTCCGAATATTGCGAATTCACGCCAAGCGCATACATGTTTTATGGTTGTTATTTTCCCTTTTGTGGGAGCAAATGGTGTGCTTTCGTGTCCTTTTTTGTGATTTCTTTCTACCTATAGATGCAAACATATCATATGAAATAACATGACACTACCCGTATTAAAGTGATGCGATCGCACGTTAGCCGTGATTACATTTGGTTATGAAACGATGCTACACTCGTTGAGCTATTGTGACGTTCAAATACAGGGCCCCGGTAGCACGCTTTATGAAATAAAAAGACGAAGATATTTTATTGACATATGGAGACATACTGCTGTTTATATATCTGATATAAATGAAGAGTGAGAAACAAATTCAAAATATTTGTGGAGAAATTCCCCATTGCAAAAATTTGATTTGGTCCTCTCAGTGCCTGATATTTCTCGAGTTTGATGTTAATCTTGTTAATCTTCGACAGTGCAAAAAGAAAGTGTTTGTTGACGTGATACCACATGGAGACAGCGCACTATTTCGCCACTTTTTCTATGAATTAATTGAACGCATCTTTCCAAATTCATCACATTCGACGTGCTGGTAAACTGTCCCAACGACCCGACAAGCAGTTAACTGCAGAAAGGTGAACGAATAAATATCCTTGCGTGATTTCAGCTTGCTGTTTTCCCGTCTTCGCAGCTTGAGTGGAATCAGAGGCGCTCACGCATAGTAAAATATTGTTGCGAACGGTGGCTGTTCTTACAAGAAAGTGGCGTTCTTTTGATCCTTTAACAAGTCGCCGAACGGCTGGCTACCTATGTCCGCTATGTATTATCCTTCCTAGCTGAAACATCAGGAGTTGTTTCGCCACCGCCATAAGCCGTTTCACGAGACGACAGTAAGTGTTTATGCGGTAGCAACATCTTCCTTGGAAAAGACAGCGGTGGCAGCCGCAAATCGTCCCACTAATTCAGCGAGCAGTTTGGCGGACCCTTTCGAACTCTGTTTTGGTGATCTTTTTGATGTATGCTGTCCTAAGCTTGGGACCCCTCGCCCAGGAGCACACACAAGACAAGGAAGAGCCACGTTGGTGCCACATTGCAGTGCAGTGACCACGCCTCAATAGTGGACGTTTACTTGGCCGTGTATGCGCCTCACCCTCGCAGATTGTGTGTGACACGTGATTGGACAGTGCCATCTGCATGCGTTCCCCTGATCTAGAGATCTGGGGAGAGCGTACCCTTTGTATTGAGCCACCCGCCACCCGGCTCATTCGAGGGAGCTCGACATGTGCAGGAGCTCGCCATGTACATAATGTAAATAAATGGTCTGTTAAGTTCACCTTCCTCCTGCCTTGACCTCTTCATCCCGGATCTCCGGTGCCTGCAAAGGCTGGTCGCAACAATCGACGAATATAGCGAGTTTTAGCTTAGCGCACGCGAGGTGGTACGTGCGCAATGGCTAGCGCGCTACGTGCGTTACAGCTGAGGCTACTTCCTCATATTGACAACGGACACATTGACTGCGCCTAAATGTCAACACCTTCGTTTTGGAGTGCTACTTGGAGCTACCTAGTGACGAGGAATTAAACTACAATAGCCAACCATACCATAGCCATGATTCAAGACATGAGACATGGAACTGCGGACATTCCTGGCGTTGAAAGGCATAACCGTGAGCTCCTGCATTTTCACAGCGATAACAGTTCATTTCACGGGGTCCGCGAACGGATTTAAACTCCTCATGTAAGCAAGAAACTCTAAATCGAGGGCAATAGTAAAATGCGCGCGGAATTTACTCGCAGTCATGACCGCACAACTGGCTTGTGCTGCTGTTGGTCGCGGCCATCTTGGCTCTCGTGCTCTCACCAGAAGGAGATCTCGCGAGAGCCACTGCTATGATACCCGACAGCTGTAGTGTGCGCAACGTAAGAGCCGAGATCTGGTGTACGCATCTCTTACGTACAGCGCATGCGCAGTCATGCTTCCTCTCGGGCGATGCGTGTGCTAGGCCATTGCGCACGCTAAAGAAAAACCCTCCAATATCAATAAACGACAACTCAGGCCTCGGTGATCAGCACGTATTGCTGGAGATTAGTTGCGCTATGTTTTGTTTGTGTTTTTTTATTTCGTCCTACACGTCACATCGCGATGCGACCGGAAGCAGCGGTACTCTGTCAGAGCGCTATGTCAGCCATTACCGAAGGCTTCATTTCCTTCCGTGTACCTGAAAATAAGTTTTGAGCTCTTCGAATGTGATGATGATCGTTCCTTCTAATCTGTTTTACTCTAGTGGGCCTCTAATGTGAGTCTCATCCGCAACTGTAGATAAAGCGGTCGTCAACAGATGCCGTATACACTTATCTTCTATATCCTACGAAAAGCCACAACATGCATGGACGCGCATTTTACGAAGCTCCAAAAGTGACGCTCTTGATAAGCCTCGGAAGCAGGCGTTGCCGGTTGTTCTCTATGGGAGATCCGTTATGACACTATTTATATAAGAAGTCCTTACAGGCCTCGTTTGCAAAATATTATCGCAAAATGTTTACTTGACTGTCGTATAAAGGACGACTCGTATGATGTGGACCCGAGAAGTTGAGACTTCAGAGTATAATCGATAATCTAGGAACACTAACACGTGCGCTAAATCGAAAACCTTAATCGAAAAGACCATACAATGCCATCGTTTTCCAAACTAAATACACTAAGAATAGATAGGTTCATCCAACTTAAGCTCACTTTACATACACAAAGGCGAACTTTGCATGACACCCAAAATGAATTATCATCATCATCATCATCATCATCATCCCCATCAGTATCATCATTATCTCACTATTCTCAATATCACCTTTGGCGCAATCGACTCAGAATGCCCATGTTTCAAACTACACATGGTACTAAAACGTTCGCTTACCTAATGACACATTTCCTAAATAGCAACCGAGAAATCGCCATTATGATTCAGGACAGTTATTTGAGACACCGCTCCGGCAAAAGTTAAAGATCATAATTTTTGTTTAGCTCCGTATTTGTTTGTTTTTTCGCTCATTTTTGTTTTCTACTGTTTTGTAGCATTGATCATGAGAACTCGTGTTAGCATTTCCATAACATCTGCCATTATTGATGTGTACTCAGTGAATCTAATTCACTTATTGTGTTTTGATTGCTCGTATGCTGTATTCTGTAAGATGGCGTCCAGTGCCCTCAAGACTCTTCTTTATTGTCTCGAGTATGTGCCCCACAACCTAAACAGGAGTGGTGATGATGAGTATGTACAGATAAAAAGATGGAATGAGTAATGATGCTCATCATTATGAGTAAAATGAGTAAAATGAGTAAAATATCTCGGATGCGAATGAGTAAAATATCTCGAATGCACTGTAACGACGGTCCGAGGAACCCTCGACGGGAGTGACAAGGTAATTGACAGGAGATGTTCGTTCACTAACAACGTAAGGTCCGAGAAAGCGTGACTGAAACTTTTCACACAATCCGGGTGTACGAACAGGTGTCCAAAGTAGTATTTCATCTCCAGGATGGAAGCTGACGTCTCGACGAAAGCTGTCATAGCGTTGCTTGCGGTCTAGTTGACTAGCCTCCGTGTTGAGTTGAGCACGTTGCCGTGCGTCAGCGAGCCTGTATACGAAATTTTCTGGCGTAGTCATGGACGTTTTTGTCGTTACAATGAAGAAAGAGGCGTCAATAGTGAATGTCGGCGCACGACCATAGACGAGGAAGAAAGGTGAATACCCGGTGGTTCGTTGAACAGCGGTATTGTGTGCAAACGTTACAAACGGCAAGATTTTGTACCAGTTATCATGGTTCGTTGCGATGTACATGGATATCATGTTGATTAGAGTCCGGTGGAATCGCTCTGTTAGGCCATTTGTCTGCGGGTGGTAAGCGGATGTGGTCTTATGAACTGTGCCACAAGTTTTTAGAATTTCGTCAAGAATTGTCGACATGAAGGCCTTGCCCCGGTCACTCAACAACGTGCGAGGTGCACCATGACGCAACACAATGGCTTCTAAAATGAAGGCGGCAACGCCTGAGGCGGAGCTAGTGCGTTGAGGAGCGGTCTCCGCGTATCGTGTGAGGTGGTCGACGGCTGTGACGATCCAGCGGTGGCCCGCTGGCGTTACGGGAAACGGTCCGACGAGGTCTATTCCGACAACGACAAAAAGTGTATCGGGACATGGAATGGGTTGTAATAATCCAGCAGAAGCAGACGTTGGTCGTTTCCGGCGTTGACACAGTGCAGAAGAAGCGACATAATTAGCCACAAAGGTAGAAAGACCAGGCCAGAATAAACGGCTCCTAACGCGGTTGTAGATCTTCTGAAATCCCAAGTGTCCAGCTGATGGGTTGTCGTGGAGTGCTTCGAGAACTTGTTTTCGCAGTGAACGGGGAAGTACTGGCACCCACCGATGCCCATCCGCATTGTAAGTATAGCGCTGCAGGACATTGTTGTCTAGCTTGAACTGCCGTAGCTGATGACGTATTCTGGCATTAGGTGGAGGAGGCGAGTCATTCAACTACCCGATGATGCGGTTACAGTATGAGTTGTCACGTTGGCACGCGACAAACTGAGCGCTGCTGTTCAAAGATAGTAGAGAGTTTTAGTACTGCGAAATGGTGCTACGTACGCATCACGCAAGCGCCTTGCGTTACGTGGCGTCGTTTGCCACTAAACGTCTTTTAGTGCGCCGTAGTACCCGCGTACGCAACGAGCATGAAGCGTGTTGCGTCATCTGGTAGATCAAAATAGAAGTACGTCTTGTTGACAGCCAATGTGAGCTAATCCAAGTGTTATAGCCAGATTATGGCCATATTTTAAGCCACAGAGCCGGTCGGTGCTTGCCTTCGATGCCACCATTTTGCAAAACGAAGTCTCGCGCTGTCGCGAACTTGTTCGAGAGCGGCGCGATCACCTCATACGTACGCACGCACGCATTTCATGCGTGCGTACGTAGCGGCTGCGTACGTAATGCGATACGTGCACGTTGTGGTCTGCGCATGCGCACTACGCAGAACGTGGCGTCCTTACGTACGCAACGCCGCCACGTACGCAGCGTACGCAGTACTAAAACTCTCTAGTGACCCAGCAACTGCTAGGGGTGATAACGTGAGTGCAGAGGAAGCCGCTTGGTCACCTGGGGGGCATCGAGGATGCGTGGTTGGAGATGAAAGTGGCCAGAGGGCAGCGAGAGAGAGCGTCGGCATCCTGATGCTGTTTGCCAGACCTGTACACAACGTCAAAAGTGTACTCTCGCAAACGGAGTATCCAGCGACCGAGTCGCCCAGACAAATTCTTCAGCCAGGACAACCAGCATAGGGCATGGTGGTCGTAATGACAGTGAAGTGGCGTCCATACAAATAAGGTCGAAACTTCTGGATGGCCCAAACGACAGCAATACATTCCTGCTCTGTTATCGAGTAGTTCTGCTCCGCAGGTGTTAGTGCGTGGCTGGCATACGCAACTACTCGCTCACGTGAAGTGTCGTCGCGCTGGAGGGGGACGGCACCGATTTCGTGGCCGCTGGCATCTGTGTGAAAAAAAGTGGGTGCGCTCTCATCGAAGTGACAGAGGATGGCGTCTGATCTCAGAGCACGCCTAAGGGCTTGAAAAGCACACTCGTACTCGTCAGTCCACGTGAAAGCCGTTCCTGACGTCAGAAGCTTGTGTAACGGCCCCGCATTGGCAGCAAAATGACTGATAAAGCGGCGGAAGTAAGACGCCAGGCCCAGAAAACTTCGCAATTGTTTTTGACTCCCTGGACGTGGAAAATTATTCACGGCAGCAACCTTTTTTTGGGGTCGGGTCAAATGCCATCTTTGCTGACAAGGTGACCCAATACTCTGATGCTCCTGCTAGCGATGTGGCACTTCTTTGTATTGAGCTGAAACCCAGCGTTCGAAATGCACGTAAGAACTTCGTCCAAACGCTTAAGGTGCTGAGGAAAAGTAGAAGAATAAACTACGATGTCGTCCAAATATCATAAGCAGGTTTTCCACTTCAGACCTCATAAGACGGTATCTATCATGCCCTGGGATGTTGCTGAAGCGTTGCATAAGCCAAAAGGCATGACGTTGAACTCGTAAAGCCCGTCAGACGTTTCAAACGCTGTTTTCTCCTTGTCTGTTTTGCGCATAGGTATTTGCCAATACCCGGATCGAAGGTCAAGACTGGAGAAATATGCTGCGCCTTGTAGGGAGTGCAGGGCATCATCTATGCGTCGCAACGGATATACATCTTTATTGTTATCTTATTGAGCGCTTTGTAATCAACACAAAAGTGGACAGAGCCATCCTTTTTTCCGAACCAACACCACAGGAGACGACCAAGAGCTGGATGATGGTCGAATAATGTCCCGTTTGAGCATATCGTTGACGTTTTCCTCGATCATTTGCCGTTTCGCTGAAGACAGACGGTATGGGCGGTGGCGCACAATGGAGCTGCCTTTGGTCTCGATGCTGTGCTCTGCAACAGAGATGCAGTCCTAAACTTTGGAATGTACGTCCAACGAAAAGCTGTGCCTTTGGAGAAGGTCTAAGTGGTCTCTTTTTTGCTCAGCAGTGAGGTGAGGACTTATGGTAGCATAGAAAGCAGCAGTGGTTGCCTTGGTATTGGTTGTAGCAGACAAAGACAGTGATTCTGCGTGAAGAGGAACCAGCGAAAAAGGCTCGCTGTCAGCGAAGCAGCTCACAGCAGTGCCCTGGGGCAGCATCACTGGCGAATAAATTGGGTTCAAGGCGGTGACCAATGCCTTACCGTCGTTAAACGACACAAGGCCGGGTGCAATGGTAAGCTCCGCAGGTTTGGAGTGAACTGATCGAGCAGTGAACACGTCACCGTTAACTATAGTATCCGAAGCGATCGTGAGAATTCGTTCATCTCCTGGCGAAATGAAACAATCCGTGGCAGCAACGAAATGGATGCTGTATGGATCGACATCAGATGAACCCTCAGTAGCTGACATATGAATTACTCGCTGACGACACGATATGAAAGCTGATGCCGAAAAAAGGAAGTCCCATCCTGTTGATGATGATGGTAGATTTTAGTGGCGCAAGGGCAACTCAGGCCAAAGAGCGCCAAACACACGGTTTTTGGTCGATTTGATTATAAAAAGTCTACTCAGGGTGGCAAGAGTAAAAGAGTAGTGTATAGAACTTAAACTTAGGTGTAGTGACTATGTGTGATGGGTTTAAAACGGGTTACGCTTATGGGTTTTACTAAGTCATGCCGTGTCGTCAACAGTCCTTGTCAAGACAAGGAGTGCGTGCTGCATGACATTTGATAAAAAAAAAGTCTCAGCGGTTCCCTCAGGATTGAGAGGAGGCTGAGATTAGTGAGAATATGTTATGGAATATAGGAAGCCTACACTAGCTAAAAACTTTAAGACTACTTTTGGGGGAAACAAGGGATCGTCTTCAAGAAAAAATTGTGAATGAGGCGGAATGTGACATTTGTACAGCTTTGAAAAGTGACACAGTCTTTCTGGTTCGAGGTACGGACAGGTAATTAGAACGTGAACGACAGACAGCTCATCACCACATTTTGCACAATGTGGTGCTGCAGAATTCTTTAAAAGGTGCGAGTGTGTTGCATGTGTATGAGCGATCCTGAGTCTGCACAGTGCAACCTCTTGGTGCCTGTTACGTTTTTCAGTCAGATATCTTCTTGTTCTTGGCTTTACTAAGTGCAGTTTGTTTGCGTTTGCTGCATTCCATTCTTCTTGCCATTGTCTACGCATTTGGGATATAAGAAGTGGCCTCAGGTCCTCATACGGGATGGTGTTTGCGTCAACTGATGAAGTCCCATCCTAAAATGACTGTGTGAGTGCACAAGGGAAGTACAAGAAACTTAATGTGGTGAAGGATGCCACATATGAAAAACGTGGACTGTACAACCACTTGAAGGCTGAATAGGGACTCCATCTGCGCAACGAAGAGGAGGGCCATCGTATGGCGTCCTAGCTTTTTTCAAGCGGGCACAAAAGTCTGCACGAATTACGGAAAGTGATGCGCCTGTGTCTACTAGTGCCTCTGTCTTTATACCTTCATTATACATCAATAAAACATTTGATGGGCAGTCTGGAGGAGTTTGACGCAGTTCGAAAGATGCAGCTTTCCCTCCCGAAGCTGCACTGTATAGTTTTCCAGTTAGCGGTCGGGAATCGAAGTAGAAGGTCGAAGGGGAGAGGAGGAACGCCGCATCGGTCAAGGTAAGCGACGACGTGAGAAACGGGAACTGCCAACTGAGGCAAAGTTCCTCGGAGACGGCGACGGATGTGTGCTGTTTTGATACAGTCGGCGATAGGGTGGTCCAGTTGGGTAGAAGTCGTCCCGTTCGTAGTCACCATAGCTTCGTCTTTCGTGTTGTTGACGGCGTTGGCAAAACCTTGAAATATGACCACGGATGCCTGAATAAAAGCAAGGCGGTCGTGTTGTGCGCCAGGTGTTGTAAGGCTGGGAAGATGGTCGTGGTGCAAGCGAGTTGAGCGAACCATACACATCGGGCGCTGGTAGCTGCATGGGCTGTGCTGGGGTGCAGGTGTCCTAGCAGCAACCTGAGCATACGTTGGCATGGCCACAGGATATGAACTCGGAACAGGTGTGACAGTCATCGAGGCCAGGCTTTGGTGGGGCGCAGGCGTCGTTGCAGCAACGTGAGCATAACTTGGCATGGGCATGGAATGTGAGCTCGGAACTGGTGTGCCTGTGATCAAGGCCAGTTCCTCCCTCACGACGTCGCGTAAACTTGTAGCAGGTGGCGTCGTTAGAATATCAAGGTGGCGAGTGAAGCCTGTGCATGAAGTTCCTCGTGAATGATAGAGCGGATCAATGCACGCAGCTCTGTTGTGTCATGACTGGAGCTAAGATCAGGCATATCAGATTACACCCGAGTGGTTTGAAGCTCCTCGAAGCGCTGACAGGTAGCTACAACATCGGCTACGGTCTGGGGATTCTGCACCACAAGCGCATTAAAAGCGACAGTAGCAATGCCTTTTAGCAGGTGGCGCACACGGACGGTCGTTTTCCGCCATACGGTTGTCGATGCGGCGGCAAAGGGCGCGAACATCTTCATTGTAAGAAGTGTAAGCCTTGCCAGGGCGTTGAACACGTGCACCAAGCCTTTTCTTGTTGATATCCGAGCGCACTGACGGGTTGGCGAAAATCTGGCGGAGCTAGCGCGTAAAGGCGGGCCATGTCAAAAAATCTGTAGCGTGGTTTTTTTTGCGACGCCGCTCAAGTAGAATGCAACGTGGGTGAGTTTCGCTGGCTCATCCCAGTTGTTGATGGCACTCACGTGGTCATATTCCACGAGCCAGTCTTCCACGTCCTCACGCGGAAGCCCTGCGATCAGCGGAGGATCCTTTTGAGGGCTGGTGACCAGGTGAGAAGGATTTCTTGGCGGTGGGAGCGGTGGCGCAGCTGCTGCGCTGGGCTGGTCGGCTTGCGACATTACCGAAACCAGGTCGTTTCAGCGGCGGCCTGAACGGAGCTCCAGGGATGTGTCCTAGAAGACGCTGGGATTGTCCGAGAGCGCGAGAGGACGCAGGAATCGGGGAGCACTCTCCACCACTTGTAAGATGGCGTCCAGCACTCTCAAGACTCTTCTTTGTTGTCTCTAGTATGTGCCCCACAACCTAAACAGGAGTGGTGATGATGAGTATGTACAGATGAAAAGATGGAATGAGTAATGATGCTCAAATATTCTTGTTACCTCTATTTCGACATGTTGCTTGATTCTTCCCACCCTGAGCAATGTGTGGATAGGGGGCCTTTGTGAGGCAGTCGTATGTGCTTTAACCCCTTCATCCTAGACAATCATTGTCTCAATAAAGTACAGCTTGAATTCAATTCAATTTTCTGCTTTTTGCACAAACAATGCGAGAAGCTTTTTTTGATAGGTTGTGTGTCAGGGATAGCTTCGCACATTGTCATAGCAGGAAGGGTCTTGTTTTGCAGAAGCCGTTAACGAAAGACGAGTAACGCTACAACATTGCTCTGTGACCTTGAGTCAATGATAACTAAAAACGTGTGAGAGAGAGAAACTAGCAAAGGCTTGAAAGATAACTAGATGGTCACCTATATTTGTTACCCTGCATTCAAAAAAGGATGACTGAACGATAAGCGAGACAGAAGAAGTGAGATGGATGGACGACGATATGCCTAAAATACACAGGTTCCTTCATACACTCACTTAAGGTGACTGTAAGTAGAAAGTATTGTTCTGTTTCTTATCAGTCCCCTAAGACCTCCTTCTCTTTCACTTAACCTTTTCTCTATCCGTTTATCTCTTTTGCGATAAGGTATTGCTAACTTGCTTGAATATAGTAAGTTACACTTTGACTCTAAGCAATGTAACTTTTAATCGGGTGTTGATAGTACTGCCCTAAACTGTGTTTGGATGCATTCGAGAGTCTCAATGTTCATTTGTTAAAATGTTTTCTTTCACATTTTATGAAACTTATTCATGTAAAGCAATTATAAACTTTGTTGTTGCTCACTATTGTTTTGGTAAAAACACCATACAAGTGCTTGTTCACTTTAGAAAAGCACAAGTGGTAATAGTTCACAATTTTTCTATTTAATGTAACTGTATTTAAGCACGTTACGTAGTACCTATTTGTTGCGCAGCAGACTTTGAATGAAGAAAGCGCTGGAACAAGACGGAGACGGGGAGACACAAATTGCGTAGAAAGGTTTTACGCCACGTAGTCACCGTGTAATTCTTATACGCCCCTGTTATACGCCATACATGGCAGTGCACATCAACCCGGCCGAAGAAAAAATTGTGTCTATGGCAAGCTTTTGTTTTTCGTTGCCCCAAGTGTCCCCCTCCCCGCCTAGCGGCTCATGAGCTAAACTCATCACCTCAGTGCGCCTATCTTTGGGGACGACTAGTTGACTCAGTCGGATGCCCGCTTTTGAGTCGCAGTGGTACAGCAATTTCTCTGAAATGAACATGCTTCATTTCCCACTGCGAGCATCTTGCGAATATATCTTTAGCCTGGGGTCACCCAGCTGCGCTTAGCGAAACTCTTTTTTTTTTGCCCTAATGAAACATCCCTCTTTTTATCGATTTCCACGTCTTCCCCAGAAACGTTTTTCTCTTCTAAGGCATGAGTGCAAGCTACTGCCTTTGGTTTCTCAGTTGATGGTTCTGCCTCATGAGCAGTTGAGGCTGGTGTTTGACAGGGTGCCCGAGAGCTGTTGGCCGTTAACAAAAGCTTCCAATCTACCTTGATGTAGCGCACAAAGTAGGTCTACACTTTGGTGCTCCGAGACCCTTCGCCGGCTATTTAATTTCACCGGCAAAGTAGTTACCCTCACCTCAATAGTTTTGGCGAACGCAGAAACAAAATCTTACTGTGCCTGGCGGCTCTACTAGGCTTCGTAGAAGTAGACTCTCCCGTATTACAGTTATCTCACTCGCTCTACCAAGACCCTCATCTGTGCATATATGCGCACATAATAAGTATTAACGGTAATTTATTTGTGCCGTTGCCCTCGTGTTTCAAACTTTTTACCTTTGCACTCAGAATTCTATCCGGTATTTCACTCCCCATCTCTTGGGCTATCATTACCTATCGAAGGTTTTGCTTGCGCTCGGCAGCCTTCTTTGCGTTATTTTTATTACCAAAATTTGGGCACTCTTGCGAAATTACCCCAGCCCTCACGTACTTGGATCTTTCGCGCTCTTTTTACAACTGTTGTCATTGGTTTCTTGCCAATTTCTACAGCTATTTGCTCGGAAGCTAGCCTTGTACCTTTTGCTTGTCCAAAGTTTGGAGTATTTTAGTGATCTCAGTCGGTCTAAGCCATTCCTTGATTTCTTGAAGTCTCGCATATCCAAGACCTTCCGTACTAAGTCATTTTATGCTGTGAGCTAGAATGAGTTCTGCTATCACGCTTATCGTTTCAGCCTTTGTCACTTGGAGGTAGTAAGAGAAATACGTTTTGACGCGAGACGCGATTGGTGACCATGACTTCTTCTTCTGCTTTAACGACCTCTCAAACCTTCGCAGATGCTGTGCCGGCGAAAGCTTCACTTCAGTCAGCAATGCTGGCCTAAAAGACTCGTAATCTGTACTCTCTTCTGGGTTAAGGGTTCGCAGTATGTAACGAACACGTTCAGTTTGGACTGGCATAACCAAATGCACGCAACTCTCATACGGTACCCGGCAATTAGCAAAACGTTTTTGAACTGCCCAAAGTCATAATGGTACATCAGCGTCACTCAGAAGCCGAAACCCTTTGAACTCTTTTGAACATTGTTGGATAGATTCAAAACCCAGTCGTCTCAAATCACCAATTCCTGACCCAGAATTAGACAACCTGCCATTAAAGCGTTCAAGATTTATTCTACAATAGCTTTTCGTACTCAATCTGCATATTGGGTCTTTGAATTCCAAGTTCAAGAGTTCTTGTACCTCTTGAACTTGGCAAAATCTGAGGTGCCTGCTGCATATATTACTGCCTCTGAGTAGGTGCTGTCACCTCATTAGACCTATCAAAATTTAGCATGACATCGTTTGATGATTCTCGACTGCAATAACTATCCGCCACACTCGCAACTTTCCCTCCATTAGACTCCATTGCCTCTGCACCCCGGTGCGTCCTCATCACTCGAGCGACTCGAAACTATAGCCGCTCAAGGCTTGTTTGTTGTTTTGTTGTGTTGTTGTTCAAGGCTAGGCTTGTGCGCTCAAGACATAAGCCCACAGTCAAAGATCGTGCAGAGAGAGCCAAAAACTAGTTGCATAACTCTCAGTGCCACATGTCTGTACTGTACGATTGACATACGAATGGCAGAACCTAATCGTCCCCAAGACTGATTGTTATCGTCTTCGAATTATACTAGCGAACTTCGAACTAACCCCGTTTGTTTCCTTGTTTATGCTAAAATATACCTTATTATGTCTGATTACGATGTCAACTAACTAGAGGACACTCTTTTCTATTGTTTAGTAAAGATTGGGTGTTTGAGCTTTTGTATGCTAACAGGTGTAACAATAGAAGTGGCTGACCTTTGACGCTTACCAACATAAAGTGATTACTTTGTGTGAGGAGAAGAGAGAGTGAAACTTTATTGAAGGGGAAAAAAGGCATGTTAAAGCTTCTATGGTTGGGGCCCTATGTCCACGGCTCCACTGGCCTTAGCCGCCCGCCGGACGCGATCCAGGAGCGCAAACGGTTACCAAGTGAGTTTTCTGCATGTCCCACAAGTCGTTTTCCGCTTAGAAGTTCTCTCTCAGGTGTGTAGAGCATGGTGTAGAGCTAGCATGTAATTTCAGGTGACATTTGAAACTGTTCTTATATGATGTTAAAGGACGCAAGGGCTGGATGCTTTTATATTATTGTTCCCGATGAACCCCTTTTTTGACATAGTAATCTTTGGTGAAAAATAAAGAAAATTTGAGAGGATTCCAGAGAGTTTCAGGTAGTCGTTCACTGTGGGATGCATGGAAAATTTTAGCATTCATTGGCACCACAGGCATTGTCGGATCTCAGTACGGCATGTGAGGCCCACGGGACAGCTCTATGCTCCCCCTTAGTGGAGCACCTCCTTCTCCAGTTGGTTAACAACGTTTGCTATAAATAGGCGATCAGTTTGGCTATATGCTCTCCCATGGAATATTCAGTACTCTGAATCGTTCAACCATTTTTCTAAACAAAGCTGATTGAGTCTTACAAGACGGCTTTATGCTATCCCATAGTAAAGTATCAAGTGCTGTAAATCATTACCAACATTTTATACACACCCTGCTCTCCCGCAGTAGAAATAATCTATTTCTAAATCGTCGAATATTTCAGGATAAAACACAGCATATCCACTGTGCGAATGATGATAAGTGGGGCGAAGCGTCTGTGCGGAAGGACAGAGCCACAGACGGTTGGGCATACGCATAGACGAACGGAAGCGAGGAATCTCTCTGTCTGTGCGTCCATTCATCCGTTCATCCATCCGCACCTGCTGAGTGAGTGATAAAACTGGGCGGTTATGTACCGATAGATACCTGTACAGGCCCACGGCACAAGAAGCTTCGCCCCTAACAAAAGAAAACTTTGCGGCACATGTCGGAGAGGTTTCTTGCGCCTCGAAGTCCTAACAAGGAGCGATGGCCCGTATCTTCTAACGCTTCACTCTTGTTCGCGTTCTGTTTGCGCTCTGATGCTTGGAAAGGAATGCGTTAGTGTCTATTTCGCACTGTTTCTAAGATTCATTTTAACACGATCGAGTAGAAGGCTTAGCAGGCGTGGCTGAAGGAACGGCCGGTTTCAATAATGATCAGAAAACATATCTGCGAGCAGAAGTTGCAAAAAATTGTGAAGCTGACTCATACTTACTCCTTACATATAATTTGCGCTTTGGATTCACCCAGACTCACATTCACCAAACTTTTCTTCAACCGAACCCACTCACACTGAATCTCATCAAAACATTACTCACTCGGGCTCACTCAGGCTTGTACTCACGGCCTGATCTAAGTGTGAGTGAGTCCGAGTCAGTGGACTCATGGGTCAGTTAGCCTTGAACTAACTTTTTCAAAAGTGGTTTCGATGCTCTTTAGCACCGATACCTCACGCAATTGGTGCTCTTTGTTGTGCCAATTGATACAATACCTTCTAATACGAAGTATGAGTTATGAGTAAGGTCAGATTTCTTGGAACAGATGTAAATGTAAAATATATTTATCAAGAACTTCCCCGGAAGAGTTGGCGAAGGGGAGATCAAGGCACCACTCCTACATAATTTGCACCTAGCTCTGATCAATAAATATTGAATTTGTGTGTGAAAGGCGCTACTTTGGAACATGTGGCAATAACCATGAGTACCGGTAAAGCAGATAGTAATGCTGAAGAGTATATAATTTGATTATAAGTCGACAAAAGAAGGTGGAACTTACTCAGGCTCATTTCAGAAATATATGTACCACTTCGGACTCACTCGGACTAAAACTCACCCAAAATGTTCTTGGGCAAAGCTCACACGAACTCACACTCACGAAAAGTTTCTTGAAGGAGACTCACTCGGATTCATCAAAATGTTCCTTGGTAGATATGTGACGTTTAACGTCACAAAACCACCACATGATTATGAGAGACGCCGTAGTGGAGGGCTCCAGAAATTTCGAGCATCTGGGGTTTTTTAACGTGCACCTAAATCTGAGCACACGGGCCTACAACATTTCCGCCTCCATCGGAAAAGCAACCGCCGCTGCCGTGATTCAAACCCGCGACATGTGGGTCAGCAGTCGAGTACCTTAACCACTAGACCACCACGGCGGGGCTTCGGGACATGAACAAACAAGCGGATGAAGCGTCCAAAGCGTCTCCTGACAAGAAATGATCGTAGGAGCAGGGCTTCGCTCAATCCTTCAATAAGGCGAGAATCCTAATATTGGGATGGGTCAGCCGGCTATGCCGACGCACTCTCGCTATTTCCAGTGTGTCTTCTGGTAGAGTGCGCTGGCATGCAGTTTCGCCCCTGTCAGCCACAGCTCGCATGCATGGTTTTACTTTTGAAGCACCTGTACGTCTCAGCTACTACGATGAATTGAGAGTGGAAGACTGCACGGCGCAACGCAACAGCTCTCCGATAACAGCGTTGAGTTTCTCACTCGCATGACACTTGGAAAGAGATCTGGTAATGGCACAGCCGAAAACAGCTATGCTGGACTTCAACAATAAACACACACAAAAACATACGGTAGTCGTCATGACTCTGTCTAAGCTATATTTTCTGGTTTTAGCGTCTTTTCTTGTTCAGAGGGTAAGTGGCGCCCGTGGCAGCGCGTTCAAAAGAGTGCGCAGCTCAGTAATCACCCTTCAAAGCAAAACCATTTCCCCAACCAACAGCATCGTTCACGCGAACTTTGGGTGTATATAGGACAGAAACATAAGTGTCTGGATAATTATGAAACAGAAAAAAGGCAACAAAAACACAAACAAGAACAAATTGATTAATTTCTCCCACTCATGTCACCGATACAGAAAATACATTCAAAGAGCGTGGTTCCCTGCAGATGAGCACTCGTACGGTTTTCGCTCAAATTTCACCGCACTGCTATGGAAATTCACTGTGCGAACAGTTGGGTGACTGCACAGTGGCGTTTTCGTTTAGGTCTCAGCCAGTCAGTTCCTTGGTGTCACGCCAGAAGCAAAACGTAATGCATATCAACGATCATGCACCACGGTCTCATTGGCCTGGCTTCGCCAAGTTAAACGCAGGATTGATCGCGTACAATGGGTCAGATGTGGAAAACTTCTGGCATTGCCCACAGTGTTTGTTTTTTGTTACTTTATGCCCGGTAAGTGTGTCGCGTTGAGCGAACTCATAGCAGTTTTGCATTGGCACGTGCTTTCAATAAAATCGTTGTGAATGATTTCTCTCCTGTACCCTTCACTGCCGTAAATACAGCCGAGGTTGTATAGAACCTCGAGAAAAAGTACGATCAGACAGAAGGTCTATGCATACGAAGATACAATTCGCAGTTGTTGGTGATCATTTTGCAAAAAGAGCCCAGCTACAAAAGATGAGGGTATACGTAATTGCAAGGCACCTGTGCCTGTGCATCATCGCCTGTGTGGCGTATTTCTTAGTCCTTCTTTCTTTTAGCGTTGTAGTTCTTGCATAATGAATTACCACCAACTAACCGAAGTAACTGTTCCGATGGAGATTAGTAGTGCTACATTTATTCTCACTATTTCTAAAGTGAATCAATAAAGTAAAAAAAGGTCTTTTCATGTGTAAACATGCTTATACAATCAAGTATGCCTTTAAAGAAGCACTGATGAGGTTTTGAGACCCCCCTCCCCCCCACGAAAACAAAGATTTTTCTGTGATGTTTTCTATCAACGTTCTCTTCTGAATGCTCTCCTCACAACACATAAGCAAAAAATTTATATTGACTTTGAGTTCTTCACCGATAGTCTGCAAGCAAACCCCACAGCAAAGTACATAATCACGTCGAGTAAACACAGTTCACTGGGTAGCGCTGTCAGAGTCCCTGGATGACACTTGTTTGACTAATAGGAATCAATGAAGGTGGTGGTGAAATGTATGGCTTTTTGTTCGGGGAACTACCCTTGACATCAGACTTGTGTTGATGTGTCACTGTGAAGATACACCCCTTGATATCGAAACTGAAAGTATCTTTTAGGGGCAAAGCTCTATTGGGTGTGGGTCGTACCCTCTTAGTAATATTATGTAGTAATAGTAGCCACTTCTAGTTACCTTTAAGAATTACTTGTTACATAGTGGTTAGTGTATGTATATCTCTAGGTGGCGTTAGGGTTTTTCGTCTGTCCGTCACAAACTGACAGACAGACGGACGGGCGGATATGATGAACGGACGGACGGATGGACGTACGTACGGATGGACAGACAGACAGACAGACAGACAGACAGACAGACAGAAAGACAGACAGACAGACAGACAGACAAACAGACAGACAGACAGACAGACAGGCAGGCAGGCAGGCAGGCAGCAGGCAGGCAGGAAGGCAGGCAGGCAGGCAGGCAGGCAGGCAGGCAGGCAAAGAGACGTACTAACAAACGGACGCGCGGACGGACGGATGCTTCGCCCCACTCCTCATCAATCTCTGCCTGGATATGCTGTGAATTTTTTTTTCAGTTATCGTTGTTAAAAGTTAATAAATGCATTTCCAAACACTATTACACGGTTTTCAGGGTTCTAAACATTAACGCTTTTATTTGGAGCAACAAATAAACCACACATAAATCTGGTGCAGTACTCCTTCAAATTCATCATCATCATCATCATCAGCCTGACTACGTCCACTGCAGAACAAAGGCCTCTCCCATGTTCCGCCAGTCAACCCGGTCCTGTGCTTGCTGCTGCCAATTTATACCCGCAAACTTCTTAATCTCGTCTGCCCACCTAATCTTCTGTCTCCCTCTAACCCGCTTCCCTTCTCTGGGAATCCAGTCAGTTACCCTTAATGACCAGCGGTTATCCTGTCTACGCGCTACATGCCCTGCCCATGTCCATTTCTTCTTCTTGATTTCAGCTATGATATCCTTAACCCCCGTTTGTTCCCTAATCCATTCTGCTCTCTTCTTGTCTCTTAAGGTTACACCTACCATTTTTCTTTGCATTGGTCGCTGCGTCGTCCTCAATTTAAGCTGAACCCTCTTTGTAAGTCTCCAGGTTTCGGCTCCGTAGCAAAGTAACGGCAAGATAAAGCTGTTATATACCTTCCTCTTGAGGGATAGTGGCAATCTACCTGTCATAATTTGAGAGTGCTTGTCGAATGTGCTCCACCCCATTCTTATTCTTCTAGTTACTTCAATCTCGTGGTTCGGCTCTGCGGTTATTACCTGCCCTAAGTAGACATAGTCTTTTGCAACTTCAAGCGCACTATTACCTATCTCGAAGCGCTGCTCCTTGCCGAGGTTGTTGTACATTACTTTCGTTTTCTGCAGATTAATTTTAAGACCCACCTTTCTGCTCTTCTTGTCTAACTCCGTAATCATGAGTTGCAATTCGTCCCCTGAGTTACTCAGCAATGCAATGTCATCGGCGAAGCGCAGGTTACTAAGGTATTCTCCATTGACTCTTATTCCTAACTGTTCCCAGTCTAGACTTCTGAAAACCTCCTGTAAGCACGCGGTAAATAGCATTGGAGAAATTGTGTCCCCCTGCCTTACACCCTTCTTGATTGGTATTCTGTTGCTTTCTTTATGAAGCACTATGGTAGCAGTTGATCCCCTGTAGATTTCTTCCAGAATGTTTACATATACTTCATCTACGCCCTGATTCCTCAGTGTTTGCATGACGGCTGATATTTCTACTGAATCAAACGCCTTCTCGTAATCTATGAAGGCTATGTATAGTGGTTGGTTATACTCTGAGCATTTCTCTATTACCTGATTGATAAATTGAATGTGGTCAATTGTTGAGTAGCCTGTTCGAAATCCTGCTTGTTCCTTTGGTTGATTGAATTCTAATGTTTTCTTTACTCTGTTAGCTATTAACTTTGTAAATAGCTTTTATACTACAGAGAGCAAGCTGATCGGCCTATAATTCTTCAAGTCCTTGTCATCTCCTTTCTTATGTATTAAGATGATGTTAGCGTTCTCTTCCTGTCAGGAGACACCTCGTAAACAGGGTGGCTAGTTTTTCTAACACAATCTGTCCTCCATCTTTCAGCAGATCTGATGTTACCTGATCCTCACCAGCAGCTTTGCCTCTTTGCATGCTCTCCAAAGCTTTTCTTACTTCTTTTATTATTACTGGTGGGGTGTAATCTGGGTTACTGCTAGTTCTTATAGTATTAAGGTCGTGGTTGTCTAGGCTACTGTACAGATCTCTGTAAAACTCCTCTGCTATTTTAACTATCCTATCCATATTGGTAGTTATTTTGCCTTCTTTGTCCCTTAGTGCATACATCCGACTTTTGCCTATCCCAAGTTTCCTCTTCAATGCTTCGACACTTCCTCTGTTTTTCAGAGCGTGTTCAATTCTCTCCATGTTATACCTTCTTAAATCGCATACCTTACGTCTAATAATCAACTTCGAAAGCTCTGCCAGTTGTATTTTGTCTGTTGTACTTGACACTTTCATGATTTGACGCTTCTTAATTAGGTTCTTCGTTTCCTGGGAAAGCTTGCCAGTGTCCTGTCTTACTACCCTGCCTCCAACTTCCACTGCACACTCCGTAATGATACTCGTCAGACTATCATTCATTGTATCTACGCTAAGGTTGGTTTCCTCACTAAGAGCCGAGTATCTGTTCTGCAGCGACACTCTGAATTCCTGTACTTTCCCTCTCAGTGCTAGCTGATTGATTGGCTTCTTGCCTATCAGTTTCAGTCGTCCCTTCTTCAAGTCTAGGCGAATTCGAGACCGTATCATTCTATGGTCACTGCATCGTACCTTGCCAATCACTTCCACATCCTGCACGATTCCAGGGTGTGCACTCATTATAAAGTCTATTTCGTTCTTATTTTCGCCATTAGGGCTCCTCCATGTCCACTTGCGGTTTTCTCGTTTTCGGTAGAAGGTATTCAAAATCCGTAAATTATTGCGTTCTGCGAATTCTACTACTAGCTCTCCTCTGGCGTTTCTAGTACCGATGCCACAATCTCCTACTGCCAGTTCTCAAGCCTGCTTCTTCCCTACCTTTGCATTGAAGTCACCCATCACTATATTATACTGTGTTTTTACTTTACTCATTGCTGATTCTACGTCTTCATAGAAGCTTTCAACTGAAGCGTCATCATGGCTGGATGTAGGCGCGTAAGCCTGTACTACCTTCATCTTGTATCTTTTATTCAGTTTAATTACGATACCTACCACCCTTTCATTAATGCTATAGTATTCCTCTATGTTGCCAGCTATGTTTCTGTGAATTAGGAACCCCACTCCCAGTTCTCTTCTGTCTGCCAAGCCACTGTAGCAAAGGACGTGCCCATTCTGTAGCACCATATAGGCCTCATCTGTCCTCCTAACCTCACTGAGCCCTATTATATCCCATTTAACACTCTCTAGCTCCTCGAATAGTACAGCTAGACTTCCCTCACTAGATAAGGTTCTAGCGTTAAACGTTGCCAAGTTCAGGTTCCAATGGCGGCCTGTCCGGATCCAGAGATTCTTAGCACCCTCTGCTGCGTTGCAGATCTGACCGCCGCCGTGGTCAGTTGCTTCGCAGCTGCTGGGGACTGAGGGCTGTGAGTTATTTGACGTAAGCATGTGGGTGGTAGTGGCCAGATACTGCACCAGGGTGGCCAATCCTTCTCTGGTGAGGGAGTGCGTTCTCGGCGGTGTTTGCCGGTGAGGCCGCACCCCAGGCCTTTTAATGCAGTTCCATCAACACGCGGATTTTTTTGATCCAGTTACTGCGTGGTACCGGGATTTGAACCACGGACCTCTTGCATGCGAGGCGGATGCTCTAACCACTACGCCATCGCCGCACTCTTTCAAATTGTGTTGACATAAGTTTAAGATCACACGTTGGAAATAATGTTTTGGCAACCGCCTCGTCTTCTAATTTGGGGGCGTTTTGACACCATAAAACTGCACGTCTGTAAACCTTATTACTGGAGAAACAAAGCGCGAATAAGCTCCAAGAACAAACGACTCAACCACTTTGAAATCTTGACGATCAAAATTACGGCGTGCGGCGCAGAAGTCAACGTCATGGAAGCCACAATTTTCTCGGGCTTCTTTTTTTTTCTTGCCAAGCTCCCAAACTTCTTAAGCTGATAAAGTTTAAAGCCTAGTGGGCGCCCTTTATTCCTTTTAGCGAGTTTCCTTCCCCTCAATTATCTATCAACATCTTCACCCACGCCTGTCACCCTTAAAACCTGGTGCTCTTTCAGTGAGCCAGCAAGGTTTACGCTGCCTCATCACCACCTTTCGAGTCGTAAACGTACCGCTTTGTTTGACTCTGGCACTTTGATTCTTGGTCATCTCAATGCCACACTCCTTCCGAGTATAAGGATTCTGTGTAGGTTCACTGGTATGCTTTTGTGGTGGCATGCTTGCTACCCACGAGCCGGAATATTTCTTCGGTCAAGTTGGCGACAAAGTGCTGCCCGCGATCACTTATTACTTTCTCCGGGGCACCATGACGTAGGACGATTTGTTCGACGAAAGCTCTGGCTGCTTCTGCGGCAGTGGCCGCTGGACACGCGACAGCCTCGACCCATTTCGTATGGTAGTCGGTAATCACGACGATGTAGCGGTTCCCTGCTTTGGATTTAGTTAAAGGCCCAATGAAGTCCATGCCCACCTGCTGAAAAGGTCGACCTGCAGGTGGGATCGGTTGAAGGAAACCGACCGGCCTCCCCGGTGGTTGCTTTCGTGTCTGGCAGTCGGGGCAGGAGAGAACGTACTTGCTTACGTACGAGAACATCTTCGGCCAGAAATATCGGCAACAAACTTTCTCCCATGTGCGCTTGACACCTAAGTGGCCTGCCGTGGTGGCGTCATGGCAGTACCTTAAAATCTCAGATCTCAAGCGCTTGGGGACAACGAGCGCAGCACAATCCTCCTGAAACCCTTTCGCCCTTCGATACAGTACACCGTCGATCAACCGAAAGCTCCGTGCCGTTCTTTTAGTTTTCCTGACAACGGACGCATCTGGGTGCTCGAGGTGCTGCATAATTTCTTTCATCCATGGGTCTGCCCTCTGCTTTTTTCCAACATCCGCCTGATCCAGAACCAGCAACGGTAAGGGGTTTTCTTCGCTTACAGGCGCGGGATCATGAGGAAGGCGGGAAAGCGTGTCGGCATTTCCATTCTTGAGGCCAGGGCGGTGTCGCAACGTTATGTCAAATTCCTGAAGCAACAGGGACCATCGCATAAGACGACCGTTCGGATTCCTTACTTTCATTAGCCAAGCCAGGCTGGCTTGGTCAGTCACGACCGTGAACTTAGAACCAAAGACGTATGGCCGAAACTGTCCGCAGGCGTACACAATGGCGAAGCATTCTTTCTCAGTGGTACTGTAGTTCATCTCAGCCTTGTTAAGGTGGCGGCTGGCAATTTTCTGTACAAGCACGGCGCCAATGCCGTAATCACGGGCATCAGTGTGCACCTCTATGGGCTTTCCCGGCTCAAACTGACGCAGAATTGGGGCTGTGATAAGCTTCTCTTTGAGGGTTTGCATGGCCACTTCGCATGCCGCATCCCAGACGAAAGCAACATCCTTTTTGGTTAAGTTGGTCAGAGGTCGAGAAATGCCAGAGAAATCTTTGATGAATCGCCGATAGTAGTTACAGATTCCGAGAAAGCTCTGTACACCTTTCTTGTTTCGTGGCTTTGGGAATATTTCGATCGCTGCTACTTTGTCTGGGTCCGGCCGGATGCTTTCACCTGTGAGAATGTGTCCAAGATATTTGATCTCCTGGCGAGCGAAGCTGCATTTCTTGGACTTCAGTCGTAAGTTTGCCACGTCCAAAGCCGAAAACACACTTTCCAAATCTTGCAAATGAGTTGCCATAGTCTTCGAGAAAATAACGATGTCGTCCAAGTAGGCCAAACAAACTCTCCAGAGAAGACCACTGAGGACTTTGTTAATCATTCTCTGGAATGTGGCAGGGGCGTTGCACAGACAGAAAGGGACAACATTGAATTCGTACAGGCCAGGTCCACAGGCAAATGCGGTCTTTTGCTTATCTTCCTCCTTGATGCCCACTTGCCAGTAGCCTGATGTTAGATCAAGTGTGGTGAAGTATTTTGACCCCTGTAGCACATCGAGAATGTCATCAATTCGTGGCAGTGGGTGCACATCTTTTTAGTGACCTCATTGATTCTGCGGAAATCGACGCAGAAACGCCAAGTCCCATTTGGCTTCTTCACGAGGACGACAGGTGATGACCAACGACTGTGAGACTCTCTAATTATCCCATCGCGCAGCATTTCTTCTACTTGTTGCTCAATCTGTTGTCTTTCAAAAGGGGAATGACGATATGGGTGCTGATGAATTGGTCGAGAATCACCAGTGTCGATCACATGTTCAGCGACATGAGTCTGCCGGATGGGGTTGTCAGTGCTCGTAAATAGATGGCGGTATTTCTCAATGAGCGACAGCAGTTCATCCCGCTCAGATGGCTGTAGGGGATCCCCAGTCTCTATGTCAAACTTTTGAGGCACTTGATCGTTCTCGGGGGCCGTGATTGCAAGCTGTGCGTCATGAATAGATGAAGCCCATCCAAGCTTTGTTCCGCTGAGCAGGTTTACTGGCGACATGGTAGGATTAGCTATGCGAATGAGGCCTCTCCCATGCACGATCCTCGTTATTGTGCCTGCAACCTGAAGTCCGTTTTTGAGCGTGCTGTTCGGTTCGACGAGGTGAATTCCGTCCCTTGCGATCTTTACTTCAATAGCGACTTCTGTGCGAGGTTCAATGCGAATTTGCTCGTGGCACCGCACTGTAAGTACATCATTATGTTCGGGGGCACTTGAGTCTATACGTAGCCGGAAAATTTCACCGTTTAGTTGCAGCTCTTTTTTGGAGAAGTCAATGAGAAGCCGGGCTGCTCGACAAAAAGGAAGACCACCGAGTAGCTCGTACGGGCAGTCCTTGACCACTAAAAACGTCTCGTGAACTTTGGTGGTGCCAAATTCAAGTTTTATTTCAGCTTCGCCATTGGGGGGGAGCAAGCCTCCGCCAATTCTTCGGATGAATATGTATTTTCTCGATTTGAATGAAGCACCTATTTTGTTAGCTAATTCTTCTGAGATGACATTTATGGCCGAGCCGGTGTCAATTACAAGTTTTGTTTCTGTACCGTTGGCTCGTGTGGGGACTGTGAGAAGCTGACCTTCCGACAATGTGCCGATGGGGCGGCCGGGCTGGCCCCCTAGGCCCGGCCGTTCTCGTTTCCCGAAGGATTAGGCTGTACATTCTGATTGCCTTGGAGCTCCGCCTGATCGTTCCTGCCATCTCGGAATCGCTGCCAGCACTGTTGTGCTATGTGACCTATGCGGCGGCAAATCTGGCATCGGGGACGCCCATCGTTGGCACGGGAAGTTCTCTGAGGCCAAGGCATTGGGGGGCGACGCACCTCGTCTTCGATGCTTTTTAGCCGGTCAGACAGCAGGGCAACCGAGTCCGCAATCGTTTTCAGGTGTCTCTCGCGGTCGGCAGCATCCCGCGGGCAGCGCGATTCGGCCGCGGCGCAGGTGGCGACACACGTAGGAGGAGGGTGACCTGTCGCTGCGGCGGGTGCGAACCCTACGGGATGCGCGATGTTTTGCATCCACGACTGTGATCCGGTGGAATACTGGATGCCAATTGGTTGTAGCCCCGACACACGGCTCATCAAAGCTGCCAGATTTATGCGTTGCAACATTTGGAGGAATGCAGTGCAGCTCTCCGGGTTTGCGATTATCATCTTCTCCAGAATATCCGGACGCAAACCGCGCATAAGGTGCCGCAACCGATCATCTTCCGTCATGGACGGGTTCACTATTGCACACAGCTGTACGACGTCATAGTAGTACTGCTCGAGGGTTTACGACGGCAATTGGGTGCGGTTTTGTAGCCGCAAATGGGTGATCTCGACTGAGTGGCGACTCGTAAAGGACGTTTTTAGTAGCGTCGCCCATTCTTCCCATGTATTAGGGGCACCGGTCAGAATTTGAGTAGTGTGCCACTTTTTCGCATCTCCGTCTAAAGCCAGCTATAGAAATTTCGCCTTCGTGGCTTGGTCCCAATTATTAAGCGACGCTACATGTTCATAGCAAAGTAGCCACTCGGAAATAGATTCCTCCGGCGCGCCTCTAAAGACTGGTGGTCCGACGAATGGTTTAGCTTGGGGGGTAGACATAGCAGAGAAGAAGGTAGGGGGTTCCGTCATAGTAGAGCAGTCAGAGGTAAGTTCCTGATATTTGTTGTTGACTCGGGGCATAATTTCAGAGCGGGACTATCGTTACCGAGCAACCTCCACCACTTTGTAGCGAAACGTCGGGGTTGTTCAAGTTAGGCGCATCGGACGACCAGGGAGACGAATAAGCGTGGGTGAAACTCCGCGGAGGCAATCGATGAGACGTCAACACGATGATTTCGGGGAGCACTCATTGGGGGTTTATTTAGCTAACACAACTTCAATTTACAAAATGCACTGGGTCACAAAGACAAAATATAGAAAATGGTGACATACCCCTCGGCCTGCATGGCCTGGTCTCCCGTGGTGAGATCCGCTGTTTACCCCGACTCCGCTCCCTTTTCAAGTTCAAACATACTCTTTTTAACCCTTGGTCGAACAAAGAGCCTTCACAAAAACCAATCACATGTTGGGACTCGCAGCATCACAACCAATCACAGAAACACTTTCATAAAAGGCACTACAGTTGTAAAAACCTCCTTACCAAATGAAACACGCAAAGGGATAAGTTCTCTGCACGGGACACTCTCTCCCATACCAGGCCGTGCTGCCTCCTTCGGCCGACTACCGTCGGCGGCCGTTCCCACGCTCGGGCCCCGTAAGTTCTTTCATTAACTGTTGCTTCCTAGAAGCGTCCTTAAGAGCGATGGGTACACCATTGCTTACCAGGTGTACATGCGACAGCGAGGCGCCCCGGCATCCTAACAACAGCACGAGAGAATATGGTCGTTTACCTGCCGCCACTGTGTCTCGGTCAGGCTAAGTGGTTGCGTCCCCATGTCATTCTCAATGACACGCGTGCCTGTTAACAATAGCTTAGACTCAGACGGTGGCGCCGGACCTGCCTCTTGCTAGACGCTTTTCCGAGTAAGCTTCCCCTTCTAATCCCGAAAAGGGGCGACCTTGACTGCTTCGTTTGTAAGCCGTAAAAGAACAAGATTCTCCGCGAAACCTTGCTCTCGCGACAGCAGCGTGCAAATGCGAGTCCACCACCGCGGCCAGCAGACGGCGCCGAGCAGTTTGCGACCGACTGTAATGCCGACCAATTTTCAATGAGTTCCGACGCTAGCGAAAGCCCCGCCAGCCTGAGCTGGTGCACTTACAGCGCGCGACATACTACAACCAAGCTATTTACGAGAACCCGCAACGTGTTTTCGACGACTGCCAAGACAGCGACGAGGTTTCAGCCCAATATCGTCAGCCACGTGCTCATCGCGGCAGTGAAGACAGGCGAGCAGTCGGTGAGCGAGCTTACGGGAGGCCGACGGCAATGGCAGCCAATTTCCAGGCAGTCGCAAAGCACAGGCGAACTGCAGACGCCGAAGCTGACCTTCGCATTCCGTGCGTGCGATATACAACACGACCGAGCCCGTAGCCGGCGAGCGCGATCCGTATCGCACAAGCCACAAGTAGAGTATAATAAAGAATGATAACCTACTTGCCTTAGAATCCAGCGCTGTTTTCTGCCCTGAGTCCGATAGGCCTGTTGACTTCTCGACCGCCATATTGGCCTTTCCAACTGTTGCTGTCGTGTGTTGGTCGTGACTATATTGAAACCAGTGATATACAGTAGGGCGTGGTGACGTGTCGAGGATTGCTCCAGACTTCATGGGTGCAGCGAAATGCAAAAGCAGCAGCCCATGCTCATCAAAGCGTACACACAAGCACCACGTCGTAATTATTAGATCGTCGAATCCAGGCGGCCGTGGTCGAGCACTCCGAGCGCATCGCAACGCGATCCGTCGCCGGCAAAATACGAAGAAAGACTGAGCCAGCAGAGGAGAGAAGGACATGTGTTCTGTGGAGAAGAAGGGTTTGTCACCTCGGCAAGGCTTTTCACGCTGCCTGCAATCCCCGGGCGGTCCATCCCTTTGGAGACTAAGTCACCTGGTAGATGTTCTGTGACTAAGTAGTTTCGTGCTGCACGCTTCTCTCTGTGGTTGCTCCTCAACAGTCTATCCGTTCATCGCGCGCACCTATTGGGTTCCGTTACTCCTTTTACGGGTATTGATTGATATGATATATAAGAAGATGTTGGCGCACCATTATGGCGCCGGCTACTCCTTTGCCGTTGAGTGAAACTTGAACACGTATCTTGAAGCAAAACATACAAAGCAGTGCATGGAAAATAGAAAACTTGGGCACAGATATGAAAAGACACACTTATACGCGCATATCACAACATAGTGGTAAGGAAATGTTCGAAAGTCAATGAATGAAGTCTCTGATAATGTCCCTCGTCAATATTCGGTCCACCAGCACAAAACAGCAGAGCACACGTCTGGTAATTTAAAGATGCATTCACTCGTATGTACATAAAAGTCGACACGTCATTCATTTCACAATACACACATGATGGGTGTCACATGATACTGTACATAATAAGTACATTTGTTACAAATGAAAGTTCGTTATTTCTTAATACTTGTCAGCAATCTCGCTGTCTTGTAAAAAACGTGTTAATGCTTTTAAAGCATGTGACTGTAAAGCTCCAGTAGGCCACGGGCACAGACGTTTTTTCGTGTTAAACGGTCTGTGGTCTAATGCCAACAGTTGGGACTTAAGACGGCGTCTCGGCGTGTCATGATGTGGACAGTCTATGAAAAGGTGACATACGTCTTCATCTATAAATCCACACTCGCATTCAGGAGTTTCATCTCTGCCGATTCTGTGCGAAAAATGTTTTGTGTATGCGGTGCCTAGCCTCAATCGGTGAATAAAAGTTTCCAGTCTTCTATCTAATGCCAGCTTAATGTTTAATTCAATAAATGGATCGATGTGATATAAATCGCAGCTCTTTGTACTTTGGTCAAATTAAGCAGTTTTGCTCATTCTGAAAGTTGTATTCTTTATTTACGCAATTCATTTTTCGAAATTGGTAAAGAAACAGTAACGTCTTTACGATGTGCTTGTCGTGCTGCTTCATCGGCAGCTGTATTTCCAGGAATGTTGCAATGGCTAGGTATCCACTGGAATTTGATCTCATGTTGCGCCTTCTTTGCTTTCGTGAGCTGTTCTAGCGTTTCGTATGTCATACTATCACTTATTACTGTTGTGTTTGTACTGGAGAGTGATCTTGATGCGGCCTGCGAGTCACTGAAAAGTACCCATTTTCTAGCGTCTGCTGCCAAGTTTATAAACTTGAGAGCAAACAGAATAGCAAAGAGCTCAGATGTAGTAGATGACGTCATGCGACATAATTTAAACGATTCCTGAGTATTGAGCTGTGGTATGATAAATGCCGATGTTGAAGACGTTGTAGTACTTGAGCCACCTGTGTAAATGTGTATGTACCATGGATACCACATGTGTATCTGATAAAGCGCTAGTTGTTGAGCAGGTTGGATGAACAGGTCTCTCTTTCTGATAGTGCCATTCACTGAGAATTCAATGCTTGGTATTGCAAGCAGCCATGAAGGATAGTTCATTTCAGAGCTCCAAAATTCATATCTGGGTAATATATGTACATTACTCTGTACATCATTATGAGCATTGCTTTTATCTCTTAGTAAAATCTCCAGTGCCAATGAGTGGTCCTTGTATTGCGTCTGTAAGCGAAAAAAAAAATGGCGGCTTGTTTCAATTGTTCTCATGACTAAAAGGGTGGTTGTCGAGTCTCTGCTATGACAAGGATGCTGGAAGTCGCTCGTGGAACACCTATGCAGACGCGCAGTCCCCTAGCTAATTGTCTTTAAAGTCGCTTTCCGAAGTGCGGGAAAGGCCGTGTGTGACTGCCGCTGAATATGCAACTTTTTGTCGCAATAAATCATTATGAACAGCGAGCATGGAAGATACAGATCGACCCCATGATGTCCTAGCAATTCTGCGGAGTATATTCACTTGCGTATTTACCTCGTTTTCGAGTTTCTTTATTTTAGGTGCCCATGATAGCTGCTTATCAAGTATTACTCCAAGAAACCGATGCTGTGTTACAATCATTAGTGGTTCTCCTTCTAAATTGAGATTGAAGTTCTTTAAGTTCTCACGGGTGAAGGGCAATCAGCTGTCTTTGCGTGTGATAGAATCATTCCTCTTTTTTTTTAAAGTTGTTGATATTATTTATACCGTCTTGCAATGCAATCTGAATTAACCGTATGTCCGTGCCAAATGCCCAAATGCACACATCATCTGCATATAAGGAGTATTTCAACCCGGAAGGCAGTCTTTTAGCTAAATCAGCCATAACAAAGTTGACAAGAAAAGGGCTGAGTACGCTTCTGTGTGGCACTCCCTGTCTGACTTCGTGTTCTGCACTTTTTCCTTCGCTCGTCTGAATGAATATTTTGCGACCTGATAAAAATTTGGATACCCACCGCAAAGACCTGCCGGACAGCCCAAGTTCCAACATACTCAGCAGAACTTGAGTGTGACTAACTGTGTCAAATGACCTATTGATGTCCAAGAACACTGCGACCGACAAACTACCACAGGCGCGTTCATGATCCACATACGTTACTAAGTCCAGTATTGCATTCATTGTGCATCTCTGTTTCCTAAAACCTGTTAAGTAGTTGGAGAATACACCAGTTCTGTTGCACCACCATTTAAGCTGCGCATCAATCATTTTTTCCATTACCTTACATAGACAGCTTGTCAGACTGATTGTACGGAAGGATTCAAGGTTCAAGGACGTCTTAGCCGGTTTTAAGATCGGAATGATGCGAGCAGACTTCCAAGACTCGGGTACATTTTCTCGCATCCATAGAATATTGTAAATATCTGAGAGAATTGTTGTGCCTGTGGCCCCAAGGTTCTTTAGCATATTGTACGTAATGCCATCCGGTCCAGAGGACGATTTTTGACGACATCATGCTATAGCACAATTCAGCTCCCTTAGCGTAAATACAGGGTCTAGTTGAGGATGCTGGGCTCAAAAGCAAGCATTAACTTTCTGGCTGGCTAACGCGACAGAATTATCAAATAAGGCACGTTGTGATGCGGCCGGCCTACTGATAAGTTGACAAAATTCATCTGTAACCACAGCTTCTGGTTTGTTCAAGGCTACAGCAAGAGCACGAAATGGGAAGCTCGGTGATATAGGGCCACTAAATGCTCGAATTACAAGCCAAATTATTGGAATTGGTGTGTGGGGAGAGAGTGTGCCACAAAAATCACGCCAGCTTCGTTTACCTAAATTTTCTAGCCGTCTGCGCATTACATTGTGGATTTTCTGTGCAATTTTGTATGCTTCTAAACTTCCGCTGCGTCGATATGCCCTTTCTTAACGTCGACAGATGGCTCTTAGATGTTCATACTCTCCATTCACTGCAGCATGGTCTTTTGGAATCGGGACTTTCTTTGTACATTTATTCGCAATATCTTGCAGAAATTCAGTAAAGCTTTCAACTGTCGTGAGTTCAACCTTTTGGTTTGTTAGGCGGTACCGAAAAGCTTTCCAGTTCGTCAGTTTGCTGTAGCGTCCGATGTCGTCATTTCCCAAGTAGGGGTGATTTATTAAAATGGGAAAATGGTCACTCCCACGTGTTTCTACATACGTTGTCCATACCACACCATTCACTAGATCTTGGTAACACATGGTTACATCGATGCAACTCGAGTAATTATGCCCTCGGAGAAAAGTTGGGGAGCCGTCATTTAAAATTGTCAAATTGCAATTGTCTGTGGCACACTCAACAATGTTCCCACGTGCATCACATCGATCACAACCCCAGATTATGTTGAGCGCATTAAAGTCTCCACATATAAACGTATATGAATTAGAAATGAAGATATTTGTTAGCTCTTCCACCGAAATGCGGCTTGAATTGTATGTAAAAATTGATCACTGTTACGCACTGCTCGTCAAAGGATACTTTGCAAGCGACGAAATTCGGAAGGTCCGAATCACTTGAGTAAATTTGGTGAGACAGTAGGTCCTTTCTGACTCGCAAATGCACTCTGGTAGGACCAAGTCGACGAGATGGCTTATATATGACGTAGTTGGAGAGGCGGAAATCATCATTCATACCTGCCTCTTGGATGCAAAGTATTGGAAAATTATACTGCAAGAGGAGTTTATGGAAGTCAGCACACTTTCTTCGAAGACCATTGGCATTCCACTGGTATATGGAGATATCTTTGTAGCACGTATTCATATGTTACTTGTCACAGGTTTGACCCGGATTGTTGACACAATAGTGCTTCCAGAGGCAGCAGGGCTTTTACTTCTGGCAGGTTGTTTGCTTCCGGTAGAGCAGACAGGATTGCCTTAAGTGCTGCGAAAAGCATTGGTAGAATCAATCGCATGACTTATGCAGACGCACGGTTTCCATTGAATGGTTCATTTTCTGAGGCCTGTTGAGAATGACGTGACGTTTCGATGTTATAGTTGGGGCGAACACTGGCACTGTCGGTTTTGCTACTTTCCGGCAGTGGTGGCGCGGGCGTTCGCAGCTTTGACGCGTAGGTTGGGTTATTTGAATGTACTTCTCGTGAGTGGTCTCTCGGGTGTGCTCTTGGTGGTTCTCTTGGCGGTTCTCTTGGCGTGCTTGTCGGCTGTTGTTGCGGTGGCCGCTGAGGTGGATCACGTACAGGATGAACAATCTCAAGGTTTAGAGATGGTTTATTGGGGCGCGGTTTTCTTCCATGGATGAGCTCATGCCGACGCATTTTCGCAGTAACTTTACTTTGCGGGCAGCGTGATTACCTGCACTGTTTGCACACTTAGGCTGAAGAACTGACTTGCGCTCCTTATTATGGTGTTCTTCTGAGCAGATCTTACACCGGCGTGTGTTACGGCAACTTTTCGCCATGTGTCCGAATCGCTTGCAGTTATAACAACGAAGTGCTGGATCAAGATATTCTTCCACTGGGTGACTGGTGAATCCTAAAAAGATTCTTCCTGGAATCGCACGGTCATCTCGAAAAGTCAGAATCGCTGAGTGAAGTGGGCGCGACGTTACTCCTCCATCTTCCTGGTGGTAGTATTTTATTTGCCGTCACGCCGACATAACCCCTGCATCTCTCAAGTACTCTAGGAGTTGTTCATCTGAATACTGCAGAGGAACATGTTTTACTTTCCCAACGTTCCGAGTGTTTGACTCTGAGATGAAAGGCGTAACTTCCAGGCCACCTACATTCGAAAGCATCAGAAGACGCTTGGCTGAAGCTAAGGAAGCAACGCTGACACTGAAGCTTCCATCTCTGGTCGTTCTGAATGACTGCACTTTTTCTTTAGCAGCGGAAACTACTTCGGCTGACACTCGATTGGGGTTGACATTCCAGAACCTAGCACCTTCAGCTATTGCACGAAAGACAACTGGGATGCCCTCTGCCCGTTTCTTCCTATAAGTAACCAACGTAAATGGTTCATCTTCGCCCATGTCTTCTTCATCACTTAGGTAATAGGTTGACGTTTTATCGTCGAAAGGGTTTTCTTCTAAGCGAGCTTCTTGCTCTCAGCTGCATCGTCTTCCATTGCTGCTGTGCTCGCTGGAGCCATTTCGCGGTTGTAAATGAGCAAACGGGCCGGTTTTATGATGCTTGGGCGCACCTGTAAGCCCCCAGGCTTTTCATTGTGTCCTGCAGTATCACTCATGTTGTTTAACGCACTTGGACGAGCAAAAGGCTTGTAGCGATGGCTACCAACCACCGTAGTGGTCGCGTACTACCCAAGTCTTTGATAAAGGAACCTCGTACCTGTAGGGCGCCGAGCCCTCGAAGTCTTCACCCGAAGTCTTGTTGGCACACCGCGAAGAAATGGATGTCAGCGTAATAGTCCAAGAAAAGAGCAGAAATTGAACAGCGCACATAAACAGCGACCGAAGTGAGTTTTATTGTTCAACAATGCACAGGAGAAATCTCCCACCGGCAACACCTTGCAGGTCAAAACGTAAGGCTGGTTAAACACTACGACTACGACTACGACAACTACGAGGGACGAACGGGTGCTGCTTTAAGGAGCTTCGCCCCTAAAACTAAGCGCATGGACAAGGTGTGGCTATCGCGTTCCACTCTTTTAGGCGAAACTTAAGGGTCCCCAGTGTTTTGTCAGCTCATCACTACGGCAGTTAGAGTTTTCGAAGGCTAGGAACAATGCCAGCCTTAGTCTATTTGTCTCTTCAAAACATATTATTCCTAATTCAAATTTGATCATTGTACATATTCTCTTCGACATGTAATGTAGCGTGTGTGGTAAAAAATAACGAAGAGCAATAAATTAGTACCACGCTGATTAGCCAGTTTTTATTATCTCTAATGACGAGAAGCGGTGTTTATGTGATGGTACAAAGCTGTTTTTCAACGTGCGCGTGCGCGTGCGTGTGTGTGTGTGTGCGTGCGTGTGTGTGTGTGTGTCTGCGTGTGCATGTGTGTGTGTGTGTGCGTGTGTGTGTGCGAGTGTTTTTGTGTGCGTACGTTTGTGTGTGTTAGTGTGTGTATGTTAGTGTGTGTGTGTGTGTGTGTGTGCGTGTGTGTGTGTGTGCATGTGCGTGTGCGTGTGTGGGCGTGTGGGCGTGTGTGTGTGTGTGTGTGTGCGTGTGCGTGTGTGCGTGTGCGAGTGTTTGTGTGTGTGTGTGTACGTTTGTGTGTGTTAGTGTGTGTGTGTGTGTGTATGTGCGTGTGCGTGTGCGTGTGCGTGTGTGCGTGTGCGAGTGTTTGTGTGTGTGTACGTTTGTGTGTGTTAGTGTGTGTGTGTTAGTGTGTGTGTGTGTGTGTGTGTGTGTGTGTGTGTGTGTGCGTGCGTGTGTGTGTGTGTGTGTGTGTGTGTGTGTGTGTGTACGACGCAAAGTTTCGTGGGATCAGCACAATCGTCCGCCTTCAATGTTGTCTGCAGGACTGGCTCTTGTACGATTTGCTCCCTCACGCGGATGGCTTTTTCAATTTATCTGATCACATGCACATTTGTGGTCAGCTACAGATTTGGCGAGACCAATGATAGCCACCTTGTTATGGCTATGGTTCTCACGATACAAAATATTATAGCGGGAGAGATCTTCAAATGGCTTTGTACTTACTGATTGAAAAAAAACAAACAAATATAACACCTGGAAAATTTACTACAAGAACAACATCCAAGTATGAAGACCGTGTTATATGCTGCCAAGTGACCGTTTGATAAATGCCTTCCATATCTGGGCAGCCCTAAGAATGACACAGTGCATTATGCCAGCTTGTTGGCAGCTGTTAAATATTGGTATACCTTGCGTAGGCGAAAGGCATTCACGAGGCGAATATGTTGATGGGAAACTGTTTCGGCGTGGGATAAACACGGCAACTTGTGATTGCTCATGAAATCATGATGCTGGAATGCCTGGCGATTGCAGTTGGGTGTTAGGTACAGTTGCTTGAGCTTAAGCACAAGTAAATTGAATGAGATTGGGCAAACCATGGCACTGTGCGATTTGTTCTAATGATATTCTTACTATCTTCTCCTCAAATTCTTGAGAAATATGTAGATGAAGGAGTTAGTGCCTCGTAGAGTTTATAGACAAAGAGCATGCTTTTAGTCCGTCGAGTTAGCACCGAAAGCGTCCGACATAGAACTGAAGTCGATATTGCCTTGTAATGCACACTGTTGCGCTGTGTTACAAGTGGTACTTCCTTCATTTGAATTAAGTAGACATATTTATCACAACAATTATTATCATCAGCACTGAGGTCATCAACACAACCAGCGTCTTGAGAATACCTGAAGGTGATGCTGCATTATACGCCAATGTATCGTGATGTGCTAACATGTGCGACTACAGTGCTCTGTTACCCTGCGTCCTACTTCAGTGTCATTGAAAGCACTTATTGTCATCATCATCATCATCATCATCATCATCATCATCATCATCATCACGCTCTTCTTCATCATTCTATCTAGAAAACCTAAGTAGAATCTTGTTCACAGTGAATCTATTTCAATCGGAAGGTGAACGACTTCATCCGTGACTTGCACCTCGTTTTCTTGCCAGCCAACACCCAGCGCTTTTGTCCCGACAACCACCCCTGTGACAAAAGCTTTCCCACTGTTTTCATTTCCACTCCGAGTGAATAGAAAAACGCAGCTCTTCAAAACAGGGCGGCCAGTCCTAGCATACAACAAACGCATCCACGCACAGAAAATGTAAAATTTATGTCATCGCGGGGAGACGCCCCGATAAGGATCGTAATACAGGACGTCACGACATGCGCCGACCGTCGAAAGACAACGACCATTGAATCCGTATTCTTCAAAAAAAACAACAGTTAAAAATCGAAGAAATGAACTACTTTCCTAGAATGATGAAAAACTAGAAAGATAAAAAGCAATAACGAATTGCATTTTGAAGTGGCCCGAATGTCGAGATGAATGCTCACGCGAAAGCATTCAGCCTGAAGAAAGTGATGTCACTGTCGCCTCCGAAACAAAAATAAGAATCACACAGAAACACAAAGAACCGCATCTTCGACCACGCGAGTGACAAAATATTGGATTGGGTAACTAGAGCAAGGTTCGGTGAATACGCCGCATGACAGAAAATAGAAAATATGGAAGAACGAAAACAATCATAACACCCCAGATGTGCATGAAAAATATGGACGACGAGATACTAAATGGGAACGCCGAAAAAACAAAAGAGACAACTTTCCGATATGATAACGATCTCTTCAACACGTATAGGAGGCCTACGATAGTGTAAGTATGGGTGCGCAGCCCTGCCGCGGTTGTTAAGTGGCTAAGGGGCTCGGCTGCTGACCCGCAGGTCGCGAGATCCAATCTCGGCTTCGGCGGCTGCCTTTACGAGGGAGGCGAAAATGCTGTAGGCCTGTGCATCCAGATTTGGGTGCACGTTAAAGAACCTCAGGTGGTCGAAATTTCCGGAGCCCTCCAATACGGCGTCTCTCGTAATCTTATCGTGGGTTTGAGACGTTAAACACCACATCCATTCGCGTATAAATGTGCAAAAACGATAGCGAAGTTCTGCTTTGACTTCCATTTGACGTGGCTTTCCTCTGAAAATAGCCGCTTTATTGTTCACATTATAGTTTTTTGTTTAACGTCATAGGGAAAAAGATAGTGTCGCAATGTAGGTGTTGAGCAGTACTCTGGCACAAAATGTCTACCACGTATTCAGTGTTAGCGCTTCACCTATGGGTATAAATGGTTGAACACGTGGAACAAAGCTTGTTTTCAGCTCCTATCACAATTTGATAGCATTGTAAATTATGCTGTGCGTGTTCGAACGGCGTTTTTTACAAACATGCGAAGTGGGTGCAACAACGCTTCAGAACACACTCAGGCATTTTTGTAAAGCGCGGTTAGCCTAACAGACTGCGATATTTTTCTTGTTTTTGCTTGCTTTGAAATTTTGTTTCAGGAGTAGTACCCTAAATAGTCTGCACCATAAACTTTTCTATCACGGTTAGAGCAGATAGTTTCGAAACTTCAAAAACATATCCTGTTTTGCGGCCATGAAGCATTCACAAAAGTAGCGTCAGTGGCGCGGTTGAATGCAATGATAATAATATTGTCTGAAGTGTTACGTCACACAATCAATATATGATTAGGAGATACACAGTGGTGGAGGACTCCAGACAAAAATTTCGGCCATCTGTTCTTTAACGCGTACTTACATAGCGCAGTACTCTAACATTTAGGCTCCATCGTTGGTTGAATGCAGGTATGTATTGTATTTTATGCCCATGAATAACATGTTCATTGCAATATAGCTGTCGCCCAAATCGCGAGTATTTCACGCACTGAAATTTCTTGAGATCAAGGAGTGGTATCACATCAGTCATCTCATAACCTATATAGCACCGTGAAACATCACATGCTGGATAAGCAGTTTTACTTAATTTATGGTATACTGCATTTGTAATAGTGAAGGTGAATTGAGAATAGGAAAGTAGAATTGACAAAAAAAAGGTTTCATCTGTGGTCGATCTTATTCAGGGACTACTACAAGTATTCGAATGCACAAGGAGCCCTTCGTCAGCTGAGACCCAGTGCTTACGCGTTTGCATAGTTAACGCTTTTTCTGGCTTCGCTCTGGGTTCTTTTTCTTTTGTTCTCGCTTTCTGATGCTTATTTGATAGACTTGGGTGAATGTTAGCTCCCGCCAATTATGCACATTCATTTATACAAACTAGGCACAAACCTTTAGAATAACCGTTTCGAGTAATGTTCTTGCAAAAGTCGTTGCTGCGCATTCATGAAAAGCAAAAACAGCACAGTTCTTCTAAAGCTCACTACCCGTTATAATCACCGTAGATACCTCCAGCCCATTATTGCCGCGTATAAGTGGAATGAGTCCGGTCAGGTTCACCGTTGTCTTATGCGTGACGTCATTTTAAATGCGTCGTATTTTGTGAGAAACAGCGAATTTTTTTCGGACGTCATACAGGCATTCGACATGATGTTTTTTTTTATTCTTTAGCTGTTTTTTACATCAATCTTACCCTACAGCACGTTATCAAGTATTGTCAAGTGAAAACCATTTGGTAGAAGAATACGTTTAAGGTTTTCTACCTCACCCTTGAGCTCGAAAGGAACTAACCTGAGCATTCTGAATCACTTTTGTTTAGATCGACCAATCGGCCATGCCAGCCGCCGTTTTCTGGTTAAATAGGGTGATAACGGCATCTAACATTCAAACAGAATACTGCTTCCTGATTTCCAATGTCCTCGTGCTCTACTGCGAACATGAAGAGTTGGTTGTTGCTAAACGCAAGATACCGCATTTGACCGCACCAAACAAATTCAATTCAGACCAGAGATGCCTGATGTGGCCCAGATAACAAAGGAATCTCTTCACAAAAAATGCTCCAAAAAGCAGTGCGACTTTCAAAAAGAAGCTCAACAAAAACAGCAATTTGATTATTTTTTTATTTCTGAGAACACTTTTTTTTAGTCTTTACGAACAAATGGCACTCGGAAATGAATTTGTATTGGTGAACTTAACTACCTTGTTAAGCGGGAATATGCGCAGTATGAGCGAAAGCACTTATTCACTTTTGCACACCATCTTAACAGTAGCCTCCATGCGTAGAAAGCACGTTTTCTCACTGACGTTACTTGTTAATTACCCTAAAGTATTTTATTTTCTAAGGAACAATATCACCCATATAAAGACGAACTATAAGTGAACGTGCCGGGCACTAAAATAACCATATTTGCTTGAAAACTGAAAAAAATCATAAAACGTGACCAGCGTCTGAAAAACTCTACAAGCGACTCGGCGAAAAAAGAAGTCTAAATTTTCTAATTCTGTACAGAACCGGCAACTATGATTCAGTCTGTACATGGCTTTCCCTTGTCTAAATATTGAATGCGCTACAAACGCGACACATAGAGATCGGAAGGAAGCATCGGTCCCAAGCAGAGCATACACAAAAGCTCCCCAAAATTATTCCTCGAACCTTTACACCTCGCTGTTCGCGCCAGCCGAAAGCTTGTTACGCGCAGGCAGGGATCCTAGTCAACATCGTTTTGTTGAGAGGAGTGTCAGATGTGGCACCGAAAACCGCCTGTCGGGTTATTTTTTTTCTGCGAGCCCGTTTTGTACGTATTTTGGCATAAAGGTGTCCCCAAAGCACGACGCGCCCGGATTCAATTCAACGTCTCCGCGAGACACCGCCACGAAAACGTGTTTATATTTTGTCATTTCTTCACGAGTGGCAAGACGACAACCCCTCTTTGCGCAGTTGGCGCACAGTGCTCTATGCAGGGAGTGTTCATCTCGGCCTCCAAGAGGGTAGAAAATACGATCTGTCACAGCTCCATGCTATTCGCCTCTTTTGCATGGGATTTCTTTCCAGCAAGCAAGGTTGCTATTGTGCCTTTCCTAATGATGCTCCCTTCTCTTTTTTTTTGTTTCTATCATGACTTCTACCATAACCCCTTCTGTCGAAACAGCATGACACCTAGCTACATACTGCGTCGAGGCACTCTGACACAGTATTTTTATTTGACAGTGTCGTTGCTCCTCGAATGCATCTTGCCGTCGTTTTCTACCTGACTCGGGGCTTGCTCGGAAGCTCTAACGTGGCTGTGAAGCTACGGCGTGCAGAGAAGCTGAATAAATAATTTTTTCTACAGATTGAAATTTCTATCACGATTCAGGAAATATAGCGACAGAAAAAGTTATGCGTATGTGTTTGCGTAGGTGCGGATGAGTACAAATAGATGTAATCGACGTCACCGCTGGCTTACATTATATATGCAAATATTGAAAGATGCGTTTGTTACGCAACACTTTAGACACTTCGTACACAATCATCGATGAAACAATAGGCACAAGTGCAGATACTGAAATAAAAAGTCAGTTTTCAGGCCCCATTTCAAACAAGCCTTCATATAGTGGTGACTCAAATTGAAGAAAGCTAGCGTCCTGCCGAATGCATATCGCTGTGTCGAATTACTGTTTACCCTTGAAGATTCCTGAAGACCACCGAAATTCGTTATAAACATGACTGTTCAGGTGCTCCTGTTATCTTGTATACTGGTACGCCACACACCTAATCGATCGCTTTTCAATGCGATAAATATTTTTTAAACAAATTTCTTCCACTTAGAGCGTATCTATCGAGCCGACCTCGACTTTGCGCTCTCGAGGCCGTTTAATTGACTGGATATGCACCGATAATTGCGTTTTATGACATAACTTTTTGAAGAACATAAATTACACCTTGCAAGATGAAAATCAAACAAATGTTGCACTAACCGCGGGATTTAACGGACATGCTCTCACGTCTGTGTTATTTATTTGATGTGTATGGCGAGGCAATATTCTATCTAGAAATCAGATGGCAGGTGGTAGCATTAATTCATGATGCGTACGTCATGTAAAGCGTGAATTAAACAGCAACCTCAGGACGTGAAATTTGTAAAAATGGCATGTGTGCTACAGCCGACGTTTATACGGGTGAACTTGGCTATTTCAAGGCTGCAACTGATTACTTAACGCTCGCGTATGTGTTCTTCATATGCTCGCCAACCTTCGAAACAAAGGAGGTGGACAAGCCGACTGCGAAAGCGGAGGAGGAGACTGGGCGCCGTGAGAAAGCGCCTTCTCAAACCAGGGGAATCAGATGAGTCAGAAAAAGAATAGAGGTATTTGATTAAAGAAAAGCTGGGGGATGGTGGTGGTTGATGCATACGTTTTGATGAACGGTGGTTATCAGAAGAAAGCACCCGTTATCAATTATTGGTTAGAAACTTCAAGCGCTTCGATGAACGGTGGTTATCAGAAGAAAGCACCCCTTATCAATTATTAGTTAGAACTTTCTAGATGCACTGAATACCGATTGGTTTTCGTTGTGTGCTTGTCGTTTTGCGTGGATTCAGAAGCCCGCTTCTGATATGTTGCTACTTGTTGGCTGGACAGTATATTAAATAAGCAAATATCTAGGATGACTATTATTATTTCCTGTCAATTGGGACCGGAAGACTTACTGAAAGATGTAAAGATTGTGTGAACAGAATTGTCGTGTAAACGACAATCGCTTTCGAAGCGAAACACTCTTTGTAATCAGTCTCGTATCATGTTTGCATAGGCTTTCTCGTCTTCCCCGCAGAAGTAGCGGCAGTAGTTGTTGTTGTAGGGCGGGTTCCGGGACTACGGGGGAGGGGGGGAGGAAATTTGAGATATAACTACGATTTAATTGAATATTGACGCTAAATTACAATGATGAAAATGAAGCTTGAAATGAGATCTAGTTTCTTTAGATCTACCCTCAAGTACATTCTCCCTCTTGCTGCTTTACTGCCCGACTGTCGTCATGGCATGAAACTGGCAAAACTTCATTCATCACCCATGCCGCTGTTATTGCTTTGCATAAATCTGACATAGAGCAACCGGTACCTGAAGACGGTGCTAATTTCTAGATAAACATATGTAATAACACCCAAGGAGTTGAATTGTTTATTTTCAACATAACACATGTCGAGGGACGGTCCGTCCATGCATCCTTCCGTCCGTCCATGCATCCATCCCTCCATTCATCCGAGCGTCCATATGATTGTGTGTCCGTGTGTCCGTTCATCCATACGTCCCTTCATTCGTCCGTCAGTCTATCCATCCGTCCGTCCATGCGTTCGCCCATTGGTCCGTGGTTCGCCCCACCCGTCATCATTCCCCTCGTGGATATGCTGTGATTATTTTTTTGCAAATCGGCGTAGTACCCACGACACATCCGCTAAGTGTCATGCGCACCTGCAGAGCTACGCACTTCGTTAACGTTGTTGTTGTTGATAACACTTAACGCGTCAATCGAAGGTCGCAGGTTCGGATCCTGCCCACGGCAAGTTATCTTTTCGCCCACTTTTTCTTCATATTTACATTACAATTTGGTCTAATATCTTCCCCTGTACTTTCCTTGACATTATTGTTTGTTAGATCTCATTATTATTGTGTAAAACACCGAAAAACGAGCCCTTAGGTATACACTTCTTTCTTTATTCATTAACAAGGGTCTCGAACTGGCAGACTTAGTGACTTTAGGTAGTATAAGAGGACTATTGGTCAGCTGCCCACTCGTAACCAGTTCACGTGCTATGTGACCCCAAACAGGCTCAAAAGAGTGTGCCACTCTCGCCGCCATTGCTACTGGTGGCACTGACTGACACTACCACGTTTAATTCTCACATAAATCCTATAAATTGTGGGGTGGGGGTGGGGGCGATGGCTGTCGTGGTAGCTCAGTCGTAGAGCATCGAACGCGTCATTCGAAGGTCGCATATCAGGATCCTGCCAACGGCAAGTTGTCTTTTCACCCACTTTTCTTCATATTTACATTACAATTTGGTCTAATATCTTCCCCTATACTTTCCTTGGCATTATTGTCGGTTAGATCTCATTAATATTGTGTAAAAACACGGAAAAACAAGCCCTTAGGTATACATTTCTTTATATATATATATATATATATATATATATATATATATATATATATATATATATATATATATATGTATATATATATATATATATATATATATATATATATATATGAATGAAATCTAACAGACAGTAACAGTAATGTCAAGGAATGTACAGGCGAAGTTATTAGAACCAATGGAATGTAAATAAGAAGAAAGAAAAGTGGATGAAAAAATAACCAGCCGTGAGCAGGAATCGAACCCACGACCTTCGAACAACGCTTTCGATGCTCTAACCACTGAGCTATCACAGCGGCCTTCCCTCCATCCACTTTTTTTGGGTTTATATGTGAATTTAGAAGTAGGAGTGACAGTCAGCGCCATCTATAGGCCAAACGACGAGTGTGAAAACACTCTTATGCGCATGTTTGGCGTCACATAGCACGTGAACTTATTATGAGCGGGCAGCTGATTAATTGTCCCTCTTATACAACCTAAACACACCAAGTCTACCAGTACGAGACCCTCGTTCAATGAAATAAGGGAAAGAAGTGTATACCTAAGGGCTCGTGTTTCCGTGTTTTAAACACAATAATAATGAGATCTAACAGACAGGAATGCCAAGGAATGTACAGGGGAAGCTATTAGAACCAATGGAATGTAAATAAGAAGAAAGAAGAAAGAAAAAAGGATGAAACACGGATAAACTTGTTTGTGTTAAAAGACGGATAAACGAGCCCTTATGTATACACTTCTTTCCCTTGTTCCATTGAACGAGGGTCTTGTACTGGCAGACTTGGTGTGTTTAGGTTGTATAAGAGGGACAATTAATCAGCTGCCCGCTCATAATAAGTTCACGTGCTACGTGACGCCAAACATGCGCATAAGAGTGTTTTCACACTCGTCGTTTGGCCTATAGATGGCGCTGACTGTCACTCCTACTTCTAAATTCACATATACACTGAAAAAAAGTGGATGGAGGGAAGGCCGCTGTGATAGCTCAGTGGTTAGAGCATCGAACGCGTTATTCGAAGGTCGTAGGTTCGATTCCTGCTCACGGCTGGTTCTTTTTTCATCCACTTTTCTTTCTTCTTTCTTCTTATTTACATTCCATTGGTTCTAATAACTTCCCCTGTACATTCCTTGGCTTTTCTGTCTGTTAGATCTCATTAATATTGTGTTAAAACACGGAAAAACGAGCCCTTAGGTATACACTTCTTCCCATATATATATATATATATATATATATATATATATGTATTATATGTATATATATATATAGCACAGCCGTCAAAGATATATATATATATATATATTATATATATATATATATATATATATATATATATATATATATATATATATATATATATATATTTATATCTTTGACGGCTGTGCGATTCCGTCTTTCTGTGTCGTCGCGCAACAATACACGCTTTTAAGTGCCTCATCCCACTTCATGACATTCGTGTAGTGTCTTACTGTATCGAAGCAGTCTAAAGCTAAGGTGTTGGACTGTCGTAGGACACCTACTTGCAACGCAGAAGGCTTGGGTTAGATCGCCACACCAATCGTAAATTTGTTTTCTTCATTCATTTGCAAGTGTCTTGATTTTTCGCTCACAGGCAATGCTGCCTTTTCTCTCGGAACCCAACGATGCAACCGTTGATGACACCGCAATTTCTACGCAAGGGGATTTTCAACGCTATTTTGGTAAAAAAAAAGAATTCCTTCATCATAGACAGCCATCTGTTTGATACAAGGAGGACTTTGTAGATCTTCAAGATGAGAACATAAAAGCAGGCTGCAAACACTTAGCCCTGTTTTGCGCATTAGTTTCGGCACTTTGAACAATATGAAATGCGTAGCATCTAGAAACTCACGCAACAGTTAACAAGTTGGACGAATGCCATCTGTGTCACCATAATAGAGTCACACGAAGAAGTTAAAGCGTCACATCATCGGTAGTGTGTCACGGGTGTTCTCGTACCATTGCAGTAGGCTACCGCGCTTCGATCAGTGAGCCCTCTAAACTAACACTTAAGGCTATGGCCTTAAAGAGAGTGACAAGGTGAGGTGTCATTCAGGTCCCGCTGTCATCAGAATTCCCTTTGCGGCATCAGTTTTTCTCAAGCTTTAGGCCGGAGGCTCTCCTGAATGGTGAGGACAGCTCCGTTAAAAGCACTGCGTGTCGACAGTTGACTGGGGCGACTTCAAAACTCATATGAATTGCTAACACGCACGTGGTTCGGTTCGCGACTTTCGAATGTCACGGTGTGCGCGATACAGCGTCGACGTCGGTGCCTATCAACCAATTTCGCATTCTAAGGCACGCTTCCCTAGCGGAAGCTATCGATGAAGGCATTGGGTTCAGTGTCATACGTGATGCGACAGCTCCCGGGAGCTCAACTATTTGCCCGATAGGCAGTGTGTGGTTATGCCTCTCTTTTACCGTCTTTTATATAGTTTTCAGATCCACATTTTGTGCGTACAGAGTTCACCATACTGCTATATGTAATAAAATTTTTCACGAGGTCACGTTCGAGAGGAAGAAATCGAATACAGAATGAAGAAGAAATCTTCTCCACTGGTAGCGCAAAAGCACAGACGAATAGCAGTTTATTGTGTCCTGTTCACGAATTGACCCGAAAACATCCGATCATCCCATGGCACGAAAAGTCACGCCATCATCATGATGCATTTTGCTTCTCTTTCTTTCTCCTCTTCTTTTCCGTCTCTTTCCGTTCTATTATTCTCCTTTTCCCCCACCCCAAGTGTAGGGTAGCCAACCGAGCCAAGCTTGGTTAACCTCCCTGCCTTTCCTCTCTACTTATCTCTCTCTCTCTCTCTTTTGGCGACTTAAAAGGAAAATTAAAGCTCCAGGTTTTCTTCTCGGTAGATTGTATTTATCTTGCACCCTCCCCTAGCCTCTCGAGAATGTTTTATGTGCCACACGAAGGTTAAATATTACATCCGAGATCAGCTGAACTGTGAACAAACGCAATATTATGTTCTGGTGTGCTCAAGACGCCCTGATGTCGTCCGAGTGACAATGTTCGCCGTTCGGGTCGATGGTGTGCCTACGTTTAACCTTTGATACCTGAAGTGGAATTGTAGGAAAATCGCCAAGGTTTCTGAACAACGGCAGCTTCACTTCATTTCAAGCCAAAGGCTCGTTTCATAATACGTATTCCATAGAGGAGCTTCGAAGATGCAAAAAGAAAGGAATAGACGTTCGACTGACCTTTATAAACGATATATGAATACTCCTTTGAAAATATGTGCTTTTCTTGCCACAAAACTAGACAGAATGAGCTACTTATAAATAAACACTAATACGTATAGAAAAGCTAATGTTCGTTTCTATGCTAGACAGTGGACAACTTGCCAGGATTGACGTCGTTGTCGATTGTCGCCGCTCTGCTGACACACCTACACCAGTTTCTGTCTGCAATGGTGGTTGGAGGGTCCGCTAGAAAAATGGCGAGCACGTTATGCTTACTGGGCTGCACAAGGAAATTGCCCCGAACCGACGCTGCAAAATGTCGTATGTTTGTTTATTTAGCTGCTTCATTAGCTGTGCGATACGTTCCTTCGTGCGATCGTATGAAGGAGTGGAGCAGGAGTGGCTTGGGTTTAGGCGCCTCGCAAGCGTTCGAAAGCTCCGGATACAGCTTCGTCTCTTTCACATCGTTCATTGCATTAGTTGAAAACATCACCTCCCTGCTAGCGGGCCGTGTTTAAAGAAGCATTTTCGACAGGATACGGAGAAGATATATGCGATCACCGGCACTGATTCCCAACACTGAGCATTTCTTGATCAACAAAAGATGCATAGCACCGGGACTGAATTCGTTACTTCTAAGCCAGGTATTCGTCAAGATCCTAAAGCAAAGTGAAATGGGTGAGATCAGCCTTCATTAACCTTATCGTAAGAAAAAAATGCTCAAAATGACACACTACACTCGCATTCCAAAACAGGTTCCATTTTTTTAGTCGACCAGCGGTATTCGAAGGCACTGAATTGTCAATAATGTTATATTCGTAATTTTGTTTTTCAGGACGTTGCCGTATTTCTTGCTCAAGTTCTGTTATCGACCGTTACAAACTATAAGTAATGTTCAGCGCAAATCGCGCCTGCAGTGTTCCAGAAGCTTCGGGACTGTAGTAGATCATTTTTTTAGAATTACGCGCGCAACGAGAACATTATAGATTATTCTAGATTTCACGCGGCAGCCAGCAATAACACTGGAATATTCGACGGCACATGTATAAATCCTGACGTGCTTCACCGCTTCTCAGCTAATCGATGAATGACTCTCAGTTCTCCGCTCTAAGTACCAGTGTGTATCGCCGTAATCTGACTTTTCATTGACTGGCCAGAAATTCAGCAGGATAAACAGTTTGATCTTCGAACTACAGTCTGCTCCCTTCGTCGACGTCAAGACCCCGTGATGATATGATACAGTGTGATACGATATCTCTGTCTTCAAGCAATATCTCCTGTTCTTGGGCACGTGCACGTACATGAGCTTGACAACAACGATCATTGCAAATAGCAGCGCCCATGCATCTTTTTTCTTGCATTTGAAAGGTACAGTGTCATTTCTTACGAAAGGGAACGCTGGAGCGCGTGGCCTGCGCGCTACGGCGGCTGCTGGCAGGGCGTTCAAGCGGGAGCGAGTGGAACCACGGTCTCTTTCCACGTCATCTCGCGGCGAGCGAAACAACCATTTATTGCTGATATGAAACTAGCGGCAAGATTGCAAACCCCTCCCTATTCAAGGCGATCAGACAATGACGGTATTCGCCTTAAAAGCGGAGACGGTCGCAATCTTGCCGCTAGTTTTACTTCATTAATGAATGTTTGTTTTGCTCGTAGTAAACAGCGTCAAAAACGAAGACAGAGAAAAAGGAATACACAAGACGAGCGCTAACGCAAGACGCTCGCCCCAAGATGACGCAATAAGAGACTGCAGTTCTCTCGCTCCTTCTTTAACGCGCTGCCAGCAGCCGCTGGAGTACGCAGGCCACGAGCTCCTGTGTTTCTTTTCATAAACATTGACATTGTACATAATGTGTAGTAACTTGAGCCGAAGTGAAAATTGTGCGCCTTCCAGGAAGGCAAAAGATCCCGTCATAGACGCAGCCCTAATGCAGGGAGACTCGCAGGTAAACGTACTTGACCTCGTCTCCAAGTCGTCCGAGCATTGCAACAGCCCTCGGTAACGCCGTGATTATGGCTGTCCATGCACGTCCTTTGATTCCACGTTCATTCAGTGGCAAAGCAAGCGAAACTTTATTTGGGCTAGCCTGTCCTCTCTTTCTTTCCTTACTCGCCGTCTTTTCAACATTAATGTGATCATACTTAGGTTTCGGACATGCGAGGGTGCATATCCTCTTGGTTACTATAAATAATTGGTTAAATTTCAAATATGAACCGTATCAATGTATCAGTAATTTTGTTGAAAAACTAATGTGTTTCGGACAAAAAGTTGCTATAAAGACATTGAGCATTCTAAGCTGCTTTAGCGTAGTACCTCGTTGTCTTCTGAACGGACGGAATGTGCCCCACAAAAGGATTAGCCTTATTAGGTGGCTAAATGGTATCGACCATTCCATGCACTAATTAATCAATATGTCTGCACATGCTTGCACACGCTCAACCCATATAGGTAAAGCTCGCACATGGAAGGATTCCAAACGATAAGGTTTCCAATGACTTGAGGTGTGAATGACGTGAAGTCCTTAAGACTCGTTCAAGTGTAAGCGATCCTAAAAAATAGTAATTCAATATAATCAACTGAGTTGTTAGAGTGCACTCAATAGTTTTGCACGCTTTCAACATTGGATTTGGTTGCCTTCGCTCGCTCTAACCTGGTTGCATTCGCTGGTGATATGTAGTGTTGAGTTTGAACGCTGGCGTGTGTACCGACAACAGCAAGATAGCGTCGGTCACCGCGTAGTGACAATGATTTTGTCAATATGGCAGCATGAAGAACAACCCTCGATGACAATTCGGTGCCAACAAATCATTGTCGATTTTCTTTTTTTATGTGCTCCGGGTAAACTGTGTCGCTTCACATTCTTTGTTTCAGCAGCGTCTGAGCATGGTTATGACTGACTGTTACGCCACGCTGTCCAGTTTTACTGAGCTCTGGTTAGACCCTTGTCAAAATGCTGCCAACTACAATCGCACTCAACAGCTCGAACAACGCTACTTGTGCAGTAGGAAGCCGACAGCTTTGACCTTTCAGTATTTCTGTCTAGCGAACACAGATGCCAAAAAAAAGAGGGGAAGTAATAATCGTAAGTTCTGAAGCTCATTCATTTCGGCATACTGATGTTTTTTTAACGCGCTAGGGAGGAAGGAGAAATGAAATGAGGAATGAGAGAGTGCTTAACCAGAGGAGGCTCTACAAAACCAAGACAAGGACAAGAAACTATGCTTTTAGAAACTATGCAAATGACTTTGCACTGTAAGCAAAGTCATTTCGATTAGTGCATTCACTAGTGTTTATAATAGCACAATCCCGCCAATCCCCATTTTCGAACCACTGTAAATGCGGACTTATTTTAATTGGAAACACTACGCTTACTCACGTCACGCTATACTAGTATACGGAAGTTTTACAGAATATGAACATTGCAAATTATTAGAACGATTAATCTTTGGGTACATTTTTTTAAAGTATACAAGCATAACACTTACACTAATTAGCGCTTTGGCGCGTGCACAGGCTGCGTTGAATGCCCGCGGCCCTAAACAATAGCGAGGCAGGGAACGCAGAATGTCTCGTTGATCACCCAATTCGCAAATGAGTGGGTGATTATCATGGCTGGCGCTCACGATGCGAGGAGGGGTTCGGTTCGTGACAAGTGGCAATGATCCGTTCACAATGGCTATTCAAAAACTCGAGCACATCCGGGAGTTTCGAATAGTCGATGTGTTGAAGCGCGGTGGCTTCGCTTATTGTAAAACTACGTGAAGGGAGCGTATATCCTTTGTGCGCGTTCGTCAGAAATGACGCGCAAAAAAGTTCGCTTTTCGATACATTCATGCGTACAGTACGGCATGACATTCAGTGCAAAAGCCGTATGAGTAGATCCCCCTTCCGACAAAAACTAAAAGAGAAGAAAACATTGAGAAGAAAAAAATCTTCCACAATCAGTGTTTTGTGATTCAGGTATTGCTAATTTTCACTCTTCTCTGCACTCAAAACGACGTGTATAAAAGAGTAAAATTGAGCTGAGCGTCGTCTATTTGGCAGTTATTTGCATTTTAAGATGCATTCGACAAGAACGGAGCGTTGGTAAAAGTTTAGAGCGCTTCCTACATAATGTGTAATTTGTTGTAAATGTAGAATACTTTGTGCACAGAATGCTTTAGAAAAGAATTCAAAGGGCTGAGCGCATTCCAGAAGCAAAAAAAAAATCACAGCATATCCACGGAGTGCGTGATGATGAGTCGGGCGAAGCCATTCATTCGTGCTTGCGTCCGTTCGTTTGTCTGTACATCTGTCCCTGCGTCATTCCATTCGTCTGCGTGTCCATCCATCTGTCCTTGCGTCTGTCCGAGTATCTGTTTGTCCGTCCGCCTGCGCGACCTTCCATTCGTGCGGCTGCTTCTCTGTCTGCCAATCCGTGCGTCCATCCGTCTAGTGAACATTTCGAGTACCGCCACCTTGCATCTTTTAATCATATACTTATAAAATACAAGTACCGCCATCCAGCGATCACTCCAACGACTAAACGAGATGTGGCTACCTACTACGACGACGACGACTATTACTGCTACATTGGCCGTGAGGGCCTCCACAAGAGAGGCCAGCGCTGTGATCGTTTAGACGTCACAGATAGGATGCGTGCGCTCGCCTCGCTTGCATCGTCCCTCTTGGCTTCACCGGTTCTTAGTCGCGAGTTTACGATGGAAATTATACACGAGAGTGCCCCTGGGGGCACTGATTCGTAGTTTGCTTGCACGTATTATCAGGTCTTATCGCTTCTTGAAGCACTGAACTTCAAAACAAAGGGAAGCACGCATAGTATCTACAGCAAAAGCGCAGGAAATGCGGTGTTCTAGCAGACAGCACAACCCGGCATCCTATGAGTGACGTCATCACGTAGGTGGCGCCACGGTATGTCCTCGAGGCCAATACATCGCGGATGCATGACCCGCGCTTTAAGAAGCTTCGCCGCTAAATTTGTTTACGATTTAGAGTACTTGGTACTCTACCATAGGAGAGCATAAAGCCGTCCCATGGACTGATTGGACTGATTTGAGACTATTTTATTTCCAGGTCTCAACTTGCATACCTTGCCTACACAAAAGGATATACAATGGTATTCATGCGTACGTACAATGCAAGCTGTGTGTTTAGAAAAAGTGTTCAAAGATTTCAAGTATTTCACACTCAACTATGGGAGAGCAGTGAGCCGTCCCGATTACAGGTAAAACTCTGGAGCAAGAGAGTAAATTACCAGCCTAGCAGCTCCCGGGCTGTTATATGTGTTTATAAAAATTATTTACGCTATGTACAGGAAACAAAGGTATCATAGCATTCCAGTAATAGGGCACATACACTTCGGCACATACATGTGCCACGACAAACATCCCGAAATTGCAATGAAGACATCAATCCTCTAATATACATGACAGTATTGGCATACATGAACACGAGATCTCAATGCAACATCATTATACAAGGGTATAACGATGCAATAGATGCAATGAAACAATTGGTTGCAAACGAAATTGTGAATAACTACTCCACGAGTGCTGCTTGGCACCACGTCGGTCAAAAAATAAGTTTTACCCTTTCGTGTTTAACATAGACGAAAAGGCACTACCGATGCCGCAGAAACTCGTACTCTCCGAGAAAGAAAAGCTCCTCAGAGAGGAACGCGAGGATATCTCGTCTCATTCGGCCCGCTATTTGCCACAAAGGATACCAGCGGTAGTTCGCAGCCACGGCCTCGCATCACTTTTGCCAAAGGCTGAACAGCCCCGCAAATAATAAAAGAGCCGGGAAGTTCCCGCGCAGGAATCGGCCGTTGGTCACGAATGCTCGCACACCTTGTCCCCAAAAATCCGCATGCACCGCGCGCCGAAAAATGTGGGCGACCACACATTCAATTGTCGCGTGTCGGTTGGTTTTGACCATGACGCCATTGAGGCAAGTGGGAGTGCGGGTTCTCGGCTATTTTATTTTTTATTTGAACATACTGCAAGCTGTTAACGGCCTATGCAGGAGTGGAGACAAGAAAATAGATAGTGAACATCGAGAAACAATGTATAACGGAATAAAAAGAAAAAAGATACAAGATCAATAACTCATAATTCTGATCGATCACACTGTAATAAATGCATAAATGAGTGAATGGCGTTCCAGCACACAATATTTTATTTCTAGTCTGTTAGAATAGTGGATACCTGACGAAAAAAGGGAATGTTTGTGAGCGTTAACGCGACTGAAAGGTTGGTGGATTGTTTTAGAATGTTTCAGTCGTAATGAGTGCTTAGGTGGCTCTAGCAGATAAAGAGATCATGATATGCGGAATTTACCAGGATATTATTGGTAAAGAACTTTCAATCGCGAGATAGTTCTGCGTGGCGAATGAGGTTTTAAGTTTGCCCTTGGGAGCGAGCCTTCAGAACTGAATTGCTTCAAGAAGTGTGAATATACAGAACTGCAAAATTTCGTATTATTTCTATTTCATCATTGAGGTGTTTTTGATGGGAACTCCAAATAAGATTGGCATACTCCAAACATGGTGTAATTAGTATTTTGTATGCATTAAGTTTAAGCTGTGGTGGTGCAGTGCACATTTTTTTTCCTCAGAAAGGAAAGTTTCTTCCCCGCCTTACGACATACGGCCAAAAACATGTAGTTACCAGTTGAGGTTTGATGAGAGCGTAACGGCTAAGTATTTTACTTGGTCGCCTTGGTCGATAGTTTCGTTTCCTATCGTATATGTAAAGTTAAGGGTGCTGGCCTTATTTGTGAATGAAATGAAATGAGTTTTAGTTGTGTTTAATTTCATGCTGCAAGTATTGCAGCAGGAATAAATCATTTGAAATGCATTGCACAGTTGCTCGTCTGGAATAATTATGCATCATGTCATGGGTGGAGTGATGGCGTCATGTGAAGTGGTCTTTTCCAAATTGTAAAATCTTACATTACAAATATGCCAAAATTGGTTTTCCTTTTTAGCGAAATAATGCACGGACAATCGCACCAGTCACCTATTCACTGTCGCCACACCTTTGTTCTCAACGTTCATTGGTGGCTAACCGCTGCACTTTTTTTCCAACGCACACAGCACTAAAAAAATCGAGTATTTTTGGTGTGCTTTTGCTACTCAACAATAATCATCATCGACTTCGAGTACTCTCCACTTGTTATCACCATGGTTCCGATATTTCGCCTGCGCCAACGGCGCGCGCAATATTTCCGTGTCGTAGCATTCTCGATAGGAAAGGGACCAGTACCAGTTTTTCAATAGCGAAAATGCGAAGAAATCAGATTATTGTTGTGTAGCAGAAACAATCCCCAAATACTCGATTGTTTTAGAGTGAAGTTCACCGAGTCATGCGCCTCAACGGTATTTTTTCACCGTCCTATTCTCTACAAATCATGTTACTAATCAGGGTAATTTTCACACGCAATCTGAAAAAAAAAAAACTCAGCAGATTCCACGTACCTTGAGAATCGACGTTATGCGAAGCACGCGGAGGGAAGCTGACCATATTGTAATTTTTGTTATTGCGGAACACGTTATGAATGAGAGACATATGTTGAAGAGTCACACATGCTTTACATAACCAGTTTACATCTGCGGAACGATGCTAGCACCATCACGAGTATTAGCAACGCGAGAAGTGGTGGGCTGATTTTAAACGCATGTGCTTGCGATGTGGTAACCTTGGGCACTGCTACGTAATCTAACTTCGGTGAAAGGCGCTTCACTACCACTGACATTAACCCAACAGAATGACTAATCATACGACTACATAGGGAATGTAAAAAGTACATGGCCAGCCTTGCAACCACGGGAGACTTATGACCAACATTGCACTCGAACAGCGCATGTTTCGAAAGCGGTACTGAGACGTGGCGTGGCTCTGTCGTACAATACCTGATTGCCACGCAAAATGCTTTGGTTCGTTTTCAACTGAGATGCTTATGTTCTTCGGGTCAACGCTGCCGATGTCAGTTAGTCTTAAAAGAGAGAGAGAAACAACATTTATTTATGCACCTGGCGATCGGGAAGTCACCGGTTTCTATCTGAAGACTATGACTAATAGAACCCTATAGTCCCAGGGCCTAGATCTTGAGGACGTTGTGCTCCGGCTAGGCGTTGGATACTCGGGCTCCTCCACTCCCGTTGTCCGGGGCGTCGGCTCCCTTTCTTCTCTGCTTTGCCAGTTGGTCTTAACGCTGTCACATTTAAATGACTGATGTCTGTTGTCGGCACTCCTAGGTACATATTGACTGTCAGTCATCTGTGGCGAATACGCGCCCACGTGTATGTGCCACTATCTGGCGGAAGGTGTTAGACAATGTACGCGATGGGGATTGTGAGATAATTCATGTCACGACCAGTGGGTCATACTCGCCAAACCACCTTACCCTTTCACACTAGTTTTGGTTCACCCCAAATCAAGGGTGTGATCACGAGAGCAACCAAACGTTGGCAGATAGATAGATAGATAGATAGATAGATAGATAGATAGATAGATAGATAGATAGATAGATAGATAGATAGATAGATAGATAGATAGAGAATAGAAATGGAAAATTAAATAGACAGGAAATGAATAGATAGAAAATGAGCGAGCTATTTTCTGAAACTCTTTTTGCCAACCGTTGGTATTAAGGCACATCGGTGGACGAAACCGGACGTCAGCAAACGCTTGTGTTTGTAAACAGTGAAAGCGTCCAATACCGCGGTGTCAAAATGAGGGGCAACACCGAGAACTACCAAGACATGCCTAGACAATTACAACATCTGAGCTGCATAGAAATTTCAACGGCGATTACAATACTGTGTAACGTGTATTCGGAGTGCAGCCTCGTGTTCGGTCAAGGCCAACTGTGTTTCTGGTTTTGGGTTGCCACGAGGTATCGACTACAACACAAAACACGATTTTAGAAATGTACGACCAGACCCACTGTGCCGTTATGCGTCTTTCTTCTGATTATTGAGGTACCTTTCAGAACGATATACTTTTGGAATGCGTTACCTTCTAAAATGAGGTGTTGTACTTAATTTCCTTTCTTCAAAAAGTCCATCAAAAATAATTTTCTCGAATAACCATACTTGTGATCGTTTACCTGTTTGACTTGTTTGCTTTTCGGTTCTTTTTATAACGTGTTGCGTGTTTTGGCTTGATTTGTGATGTAAAAGTGTATGTTGATGTCCGCATATTGTAAGAATTTTCTGTTGCTCTGTATAAATTTTACCGCCATTTTGTATCGACAAACCGAGGGTCCCCCTAAAGTCTCGGGCTCTGGGACCCTCGTCTGTATATCCTAGATTTTGTAACTTGTTTTTGAAAAATAATAAACTTGAAACTTGAAACTCACTATAAATATATATGGTAATATGTTCACTTTGTTGATACTGCACATGGCTTTAGGCGATAAAGAATTTTGGCTGAGCACTCTGCACTGAGCATAAAGTCTTTATTCCACAGTGGTAAGGCAATTAACATTTTATTATGACTATTAATTCACCCTTCTTTCACTCTACATCGCACAGTCTAATCCGCTGTGGTTTTCTAGGCGTTATGGCTCTCGACTGCTTCCAGCCAAGGAGGCTGAAATTTCGGGATAAGTTCAGTTTTGGGGGAACCATTAAGTACGCTGGCCTAAGATCAGCGTACTTATTTGTTGATGTGCGTTCAAAAAACACAGGGGATCGAAAGTTTCGTACACCCCACTATGGCGTCTGTAAAATTTATATTGTGTTCTTGTGAAGATGAGCCCCAACTATGCATATGTATTACGTAGGTTCAAACTATTTCTCACCCAGCATGGCGCCTGTATACAGATGCTCTTTGTAGAGAAGTTTCAAGCTCTATCGTAGTTCTATAGTAGAGTTCTCTTGTTCCACGCAGATGGTCAGATTGAATTCTTATACGTTCATGGGTATTAAAGCTCGTTTCGCGAAAACTCCGGTGTCGGTGTCATTGGTTGTGAGGAAAAAAAACATCATTTTTGCATGACCGAGAAATCGGCTATTACGCTCGCTAAACCTTTCGAAAACCAAGGAGGTTACGCCCAGCGAGTATAACGTAGCAACCTTTTCCTGTCAGATAGTGCTAAATGTACATGCCAGTGGCTGCTAATGTGAAATGAGAGACAGGAGGATTCAGCTTTTAATTTCTTAAGGCTTGCGCTTCGTATCTGCTTCCCCCTTTTAACCACCTCGAATTCATTCATGGTATATTGTATTCACGGCCCTGCAGCTCAAAGCTCGCTAAACCTTTCTAAAACTAAGGAGGTTACACCCACCAAGTATAACGTAGCAACCTTTTCTTGTCAGATAGTGCTCAATGTGCATGCCAATGGCTGCTAATGGGAATCGCAGCGTGCGCGTTGACTAAAAGCCGAATGCTCCTGTCTCTCATTCCCCATTGGCAGCCATTGGCATGTACATTGAGCACTATTTTTTATTGTTAAACAACGCACAGAAGAAATCTCTCACCGGCAACACCTTGGAGGTCAAATGTTATACCTATTTCGGGTATGTGCCACTAGTGGTTACGTACTACGAGGGACGCAAGGCCACGCCATAAGGAGCTTCGCCCCTAAAGGTCCATAGACACTTCGCCAGTTCACCCTATCCAATCCGAAGCCTGTACTTTCCATGATTCCCATGGAGGTTCCCGATTGCAGCGCCAGATTCCTCTCTAGTTATTGTTTGAAACTCTATGATAGGCACCATTCAGTCGAGTTTTCCAGTCTGACTACAGCGCCAGAATACATAGCCTAGCGGGTAAAAAAAAAATGACAGCACATCCACGGAATGAATGACGATTGTTGGGCGAAGCGTTCGTCAGTCCGTCCATGGTTCCGTCCGTTCATTCATTCTTGTTTCTATCCGTCCATGCGTCCGTCCATGCGTCCGTACATGTGTTCGTTAATCCGTGTGACTATCGGTGCGTCCGGCCGTCCGTGCGTCCGTTCTTTCATCTGTCTGTCCGTTTGTCTTTGATCCGCCTGTCCGTCTCTCCGTCCGCCCGTGCGTCTATTCGTGCGGCCGTTTCTTTGTCTGTCCATCCATACATTCGTCCGTCCTTGCGTCTGCCCCTATATCTGTCTGTTCATTCATCCATCTGTATGTCCGTCCGTCTGTCCATTTAGTGACCACTCAAAGCACCGCCATCTCACATCTTTTCATCATCTATTCATCATATACAAGTACCGCCTTCCAGCGGACATTCCAAGGACCGCTCTTTCGGGTATGTGCCACCGGTGGTTACGCACTACGACGAAGGACGCGCAAGCCACGCCATAAGGAGCTTCGCCCCTAAAATACCTTGAGACGGCATCGGTGAAAATGAAACGCGACGCGCGCGTTTTGCGCACTGTATCTGTCGGCGGATTGGACCCGGGATAGTTTGGGGACGCGAGCACGCGTCTCTTTTCTACATGCCCCTAACGGCAAATGTTAGACACTTAGAGATGGGGCAGTGTGAGCAACGAAGATCCCTCTGGTCACTGTGCGGTGCTTATATGTAGAGCTAGCGAAACAGCCACGAGCGCATCATGAGTGGTGCATGTAGGCATGTCGTCCCCATTTCTCGTCCCTATTTATTCGTACCCATTTATTGTCGTCCCCATTTATTCATAATCTTTTACTATTGCTCCTACCAGAGGAAAGTAGAGAATGTGTCAACGCATTAGGCGAGAACGTCACGTGTCTGAATGCGTGCCAAACTAGTGAAAGTTTTGAACGCTTTTAATTTTTTGTGCTTTTTTCCTTTTTTATATGCGTATATTGGCTGCATAAGCACGTCATTAGGAACAAACTCTATGAAAGATGTTTTGCGCTATGCACAAATCAATCAATCTGATGGTTTTGATATAGGCGGGTATATAGGAATAATGTTTTCTCTCACACCACTAATAAGTATGACGATGCTTCCTCTGTTGGTATGCTTGTTCCGTATGCTACTTAGAAAAAAAAGGTTGAAGAATCCTTGACGTAAAAGTCGCCTTTACGTCATTAGTGCCTCGACTAGTACATTTTCTCACTCATCACGTCTCTCGCATTTGTTGCTGAACATGACTAACTGTATAGGTAATCACTGCACTTCTTCGCAGATCCTAAGAACAACTTTTGTGGGAGGTACAAGAAATGCGGAATATCTGACTGAAAGAAAATGGCAGATCTCACGTACAGTGAGAATCGATGATACATGTAGCACGAGGGAGAAATGTATACGTCACTTTAAAATCAGCTTAGCGTTACGAGGTGGAAGTAAATGATGCCGTACTTGATTTCCATTTCATAATTCTCATATTTGTATGTGTCGTTCACCTTCGTCATCTATTCACGTCACGTGATACCAAATTTAGTGTATTTGGAGCTAGCGAAACGGTTGCAAGCACGCACTGAGCGTGGTATGTTGTCATGTTCTTACATGACACGCGTGTTAGGATTATCATGCATTGCACGAGACATATAATTCGTCATTCATTGACGTCACGTAACACCAAATTTGGTATATGTGGCATTAGCAAAACGGCCGCGAGCGCATCATGAAGGGCCCAATATACCCCAATGTAGCGTTGACACGGGCGCACACAGGGCACAGCGACGCTACGTTAGCAAAACGTGAGAACTTTATAGTCTGACGCCTGGCGGGACCAGCGTCCATTGGCGCGGCCCGAGGGCAACAGGCGCGAAACGTGACATGCTGCACTTCGGGCCGGTGTGTCCGATGTGTTACCCAGACAACACTGCGTCTCCCTCTTTTCGTGACGGAGGGACGCTGGACGCACTGAAATATGTATGCGTCAAGGCAAGGCAGCACGGCGCGCGCCAGCGGGAACGCCGGCGTGGCGCGATGAAATGAACGCCGGCGAGCACGCGCACCGCGTCACGTCGAAATGTATTGGTGCCTTGACTGTGGCATGTAGTTATGTTCTCACATAGCACGCATCTCATGATTTTCATGTTTGCACCAGTTCCATACCTTCGCCATCCATTGGCGTCCCGTAATGACAATTTTGGCACACGTGAAGCTAGCGAAACGGCCGTGAGCGCGTCATCAGTGTCGCATGTAGTCATGTTGTCACATGACGCGCATGTCGTGATTATCACGTTTGGATGTGTCATTTACCTATGTCGTCCGTTCACGTCGCGTAATACCAAGTTAGGTACATGTCATGCAAGCGAAACAGCTGCCAGCGACACATGAGCGTGGCATACATGTAGTCATGTTACATGACAAGCATCTCATGATTATCACGTTTGCACCTGTCACATGACTTCTTCATCCATTCACGTACTGCAATACTAAATTTGACATATGTGACGTTAGCGAAATGGCCGCGAGCGCATCATGAGCGTGGCTTGTAGTCATGTTGTTACATAACACGCATGTCATGATTTTCATATTAGGGTCTTTCGCTTCTGTTCGCCATGCAAGCATGCGTTATCATACCACTTTTGTAACATCCCGTGTGAACGAAACCACTGCAAGAGCTGCAGGACTATGAAATGTAAATCATGACATTCATGACATACTTGTGATAATTTTCATTTTATATCTAGTGAAATATGCTTTCCATACAACCAATCTATGCCATACCAAGTTTGGTATCGATGCCATTATCGAAACGGCCACGAGAGCTAGAAGTTGTAGGCGGATAGATAGATAGATAGATAGATAGATAGATAGATAGATAGATAGATAGATAGATAGATAGATAGATAGATAGATAGATAGATAGATAGATAGATAGATACGCTCAAAGTCGCCGAAGTTTGCTAAGAAATGCTCCGCATTCGAAAGGACACGACGCTGGGTTTCAGAGGTTCCCAAGTCATTGCGGCAACTCCGGGCACGACCTCGCCGGTGATAGCGCCAGAAAAGCACAAGAATAAAAAAGCCCTGTTTCTATAGACGATCTAGGTTTCAAGCGCTGTACCCCCAAAAAAAACTTCCACTCACCACACTTGCCAGCTCCTAACGTCGAAACGGAAAGCATGTCTTCAAGATATTTCCAAGAAAAACGAAAGTCTTTCTTTCATTTTTCCATAAAAAGAGCGTGCGTAAAGTACAAAGCAATGTCTTGTAAGTTCTATGTAGCCCAAAAAAGACATTTGTTTGAATATATTTTGCCAAATAGAAAAAGAAAACTGTAGAAAATCAATGGGTTATTTTCTAAAGCTCTTGTTGTTCAACGATGCTGTTTAGGCACATCGAGGCAGTAGTCGGCATCTTCGAGTCTTGGAGGATTTTTCTATATACCTTGAGGGTACAGACACATTGGATTTAGGGACGGCACACCGCTCTCCCATAGTAGAGCACCTAGTGCTCTGAATCGTTATCTACTTCTTTCAAACAGGATTTTTTAGGGGCGAAGCTCCTTAGGGCGTGGGCTGTGCGTCCCTTGTAGCCTGTGTGTAGCCACCTCTAGTTTAGTTCTTGCAGTATTCACTAGATGGCGGTACCGTCCCCTGTATGCAAACAAGGAGATATGGCGGATTAGTCGAGAGAAGGGTTTCGAGGTAGTGGATTTAAACAGGGAAGTGCACAGGTGGGGTGGATTCCAAAGAGACAGGATTCATTTCGATAAGAGGCTTGGACACGAGGTGGGCTGGCGACTGGCAGGACGCGCAGTAGCTTTTTTGGGGGGCTCACGGGCCCTTCGGAGTCCGGGGTAGCTCGTAACAGGGAAAGCAACCAGGAGGACGCTTTGACAGGTAGAATTGCGAAAAACCAGAAAAAAGGTAAAAGAAAAAGGAAAAAGGCGCGTGTTGCAATTAGTTACATAAACATGCAGGGTGGCAGAAAGAAGGCAAAATGGTTAGAGATTGAGGAGCAGTTAAACAAAGAACAGATAGGCGTGTATGCGGTTACAGAAACACACCTTAGAGACTTGGAAGAGCCACCACATATTAAAAATTATGTTTGGGAAGGGTGTAACAGGACCATATCGGAAAGGAAAGGTGGGGGTGTAGGAATGCTAATTCACCGCGGAGCCAAATGGGTTAGAGTGAAACAGACGTGTTCAGAGCACCTCTGGGTTCGGGGCACAGTAGGTGGAAAGGAAACGTGGCTAGGGGTAGCCTACTTGTGGACGGGGAATAACTGCAGAGAAAAGAATCAGGAGATAGTGGATTGCATGAGTGCGGATATTAAGGAATTTGGTAATGGGGCCGAAATCATCCTTCTAGGAGACATGAATGCCCACATACATGACCTTGACGGATATTCAGACACCAATGGGAAGTTATTACTAGATCTTTGCGAGCAACATAGTCTGGAGATAGTTAACACGGGGCCTAAATGTGACGGCCAGATCACATGGGAAGTCGGAAACAAGCAATCAAGTATTGATTATTGTCTCATGACTGAAGGAATTTACCACAAACTGACAGAAATGAGGATAGACGAGGAAGGCATTAACAGCTTGGGTAGTGATCATAAACGAATAACATTACATATGGGATACGAAACTGAAAATATGAGCATGGAATCAAAGTCTGGCAGCTCGTATTTAAATGACAAACAAATAATAAATATAGCCGCAAGAGTCGAGGAAGAAGTAGGCGAAATGCCAGGCAAGGACTGGGAGTATAGTGAGCTGTTACATCTAATGACGAAGGAGATAGGGAAAGAGAAGAAAACTGTTTGCTGGAAAGGAAAAAGGAAGCCAAAAAGTTGGTGGAACAAGGAAATCCGGGAGGCGATCGAGAAGCGACGCGAAGCCTCACGGGAGCATAGAAAGGCAAAAAAGGAGAAGCGGCCGCAGGACGAAGTCAAAAAAATATGGGAAATATATTTAGAGAAAAAATACCTTGTACAGAAATTGGTAGAGGCAAAAATTAAAGGTGAAAGTGAACGCTGGATGACAGAGATACACGAAAAAAAGGAGGCCGCGCCTAGGATTTTTTGGAGCCACATAAAGGCGCTAGGTAGGAAGTCTGTCACAACGCAACAACATATTCTAGATGAAGGAGGAAATCAATTGGAAGGGTACGAAGCGCTAGGTTACATCCAAAAGGTAACAGCCGATTCGTTTCAAAAGAGCGTCCAGGGGATCTCCCCGGTGAGTAAAAGTGTGGCGGAGAAAGCAACAGAGGAAGAGCTAGTACTTGATAATTTCAACTGGAAAAAGGCCGAAGGAAAAATTCCAAAGCGCACTGCCGCGGGTTTAGATGGGATTCCCGTTAGCCTCATTAACGAACTAGGACATAACACTAAAGAAGCATTGTTAAAAGCAGTAGAAAAAAGCTTAAAGGACGGACAAATACCGGACAGTTGGCGACAAAGTAGAATGAACTTAATCTATAAAGGCAAGGGAGAAAAGGACAAGATTCGCTCGTATAGACCACTAACCATTACATCGGTACTATACAGGATGGCGATGCAAGCAGTAAAAATGAAAATAGAAACATGGGCCGAACATAACGATATTTTGGGAGAACTTCAGAACGGATTTCGAGTCGACAGGCGGTTAGACGATAACCTGTTTGTTCTCACTCAGTGTATAGAAATATCCAAAATAGAGAATAGGCCCTTGTACGTGGCTTTTCTAGACATCACTGGGGCATACGACAACGTTAATCAGGAAATTTTGTGGGATATATTGAAAGGAATGGGCATGGGCGACGACTGTATACAGCTTTTGAGGGAGATATACCGAGAAAATACAGTTTGCATAGAGTGGGAAGGAATGCGTAGCAAAGAGAACGTTGAGGTTAGCAGGGGTCTGAGACAGGGATGTCCTTTGTCCCCACTGTTATTCATGCTGTACATGGTGAGTATGGAAAAAGCGCTAGAAGGTAGCAACATTGGTTTTAATCTGTCACACAAACAGGGCGGCATGATGATTGAGCAGAAGCTTCCAGGTTTATTTTATGCGGACGATATCGTCTTATTTGCGGACAGTCGAGATGATATACAGCAGCTGGCGAATATATGCGGAAGGGAAGGTGAAGCTCTTGGACTAGGATTCAGTGTAACGAAGTGTGGATTGATGGTATTCAATGATCCCTGTGATCAGACGGTGTCCATACAAGGCCAAGAAATACCGAGGGTAAGTGAATACAAGTACCTTGGAGTATGGGTAAATGAGAGTGATAGATACATGGAGGTACAGGAAAAAGCCTCGGCAGCAAAAGGAAAGAGGAATGCGGCAATAATGAAGCACAGAGCGTTGTGGGGATACAATAGGTATGAGGTGCTTCGAGGTCTGTGGAAGGGTGTAATGGTTCCAGGGCTTACTTTTGGGAACTCAGTGGTGTGCATGAGGGCAGAGGTGCAAGCGGGAATGGATGTAAATCAAAGGACTGTGGGACGCCTCGCGTTGGGTGCTCACGGGAAGACGACAAACGAGGCTGTAAAGGGCGATATGGGGTGGGCAGGTTTTGAGGCGAGGGAAGCGCAGAGCAAAATAAGGTTCGAGGAAAGGCTAAGAAATATGAAGGAGAGTAGATGGGCAGAGAAGGTGTTCCGTTATTTGTATAGGAAGAGCGTGGACACACAGTGGAGAAAAAGAACTAGAAGACTCACTAGTAAATATACGGCTGGTATTGTGAGCCATATGTCAACAAAGAGCGTTAAGGGAAAAGTCAGGGAGGCGGAGAGGATTTACTGGATGGCAGCTATGGAGAAAAAACCGGCTCTGAGTAACTACCGAAAGGGCAAAAATGAAATAAGGAGGGAGGCATTTTACGATAATTCAAGGGGAAGCGCTTTACTGTTTGAAGCGAGATCGGGTTGCCTTAGAACGCGTAGTTATAAAGCAAGATTCAGTAAAGAAGAAGAACAATGCACATGCTGCGGGAAAGATAAAGAAACGGCGGAGCATGTTCTGATTGAATGTGGAGATATCCTCCCAGGTGTACGTTTGGGCACGAGCCTACAGGAAGCCTTGGGTTTTAGGGACAACAATGGAAAGCTGAACACACCCGCGATTGAAATAAGTAAGAGACGGTTAGAGTATTGGTGGCAGAAAATTAGAGAGAAAGGACAAAAATAAATATTGGAAAAATAAAATATGGACAGTGTGCCGTAAATGGCAGAGAACTTAAGCTGAAAATTTACCTTTTTTTCCATTAAGATAGAATTTATCGAAGTAGAGGCATTAGGCCAACATAAAAAAAAGGGAAAAAAGGTTTTTTTTTTTGTCGAGCCTGGTGGCATACTTGTCACCACCCCGTTATAAAGGGGACGCTCATAGCATCCATCCATCCATGTAGCCACCTCTAGTTTAGTTCTTGCAGTGTTCACTAGATGGCGGTACCGTCTCCTGTATGTAGCCACCTCTCGTTTAGTTCTTGTAGTGTTTACTAGATGGTGGTACTTGTAGCTGATGATGAAAAGATGCAAGATGTTATAAACTAGAAAGCGGTACTTGTAGTTGATGAAAGACGCGAGATCTTATAAAATAGGAATGATGTCACATATGGCGCGTGTCATTGGTTGAAGGCAATCGTTCGATTTAGTGCGGCGACGTACGCTAGGGGGAGCGATGTAATAAAATCGAGTGGGCAAAATGTACAGAGGATTCATGGTTTACCAGGTTTACCTCCGGAGCTTCGCCCACTCATCATCATTCACTTCGTGGATATGGCGGAATTTTTTTGTGGTCGTGCGTAGATTAGTCTTCCACCTGGCCTGGTTACTATAGCCAGGCCACCTGTCAATGTCTGAATAGTGCATGTAATCACTATGTGTTTACTAATTCTATGTGTTTGTGTATGTCTTATATGGGTGTGAGCTTTTTTTATATATGCACTTCATTCTAACGCTATAAGTTATGTAACTTTTATGAATATTGTTACTTGTCGTACATACTTTCTAACATCTTCACCAAGTCTTGTAAATTCGGTACATTGTCTATATTGTGATTAGCGTATATATGTAGTGTATGTAAATATTAGTAACATGGACTATGAACCCCTATGGAATTGGACACTTTTGTTTAAATGTGTAATGTATGTTGTCCTTTGTCATTTGTTTGTTATTGTGCTTGTTTTACAGACGCTCATTCCTTAGGTTTGTTGCGTCTCATGATAGAGTAAACGTTTTCCAAACACACAGATTTCTCCTGGCCTTCAGACGGGACGGCTTCTGGCTCTCCCATAGTCGAGTACTAAATACTTGAAATCGTTAACCACTTTTTCTAAACACATATGCTCTGCTCTGAGGTGACAAAAGATGAAGTTTGGCAAGCCCTGAGAAATGAACGCAGCATATCTCCAGGGCGAGACGCAATACTGACGCGGTTTTATAAAACTTTCTTCGACGTCCTAAGTGACGCACTTACTGACACGGTCAACGGATTCAATGTAGACGGGCAAAAGCCGAGGTCTTTCAGTGTGGGCCGTGTAGACTTGCTGCCATGGATCCTGACGAGCCACGGTCGTGGAGGCCAGTTACCCTCCTTAACACTGACTATAAACTTGTGGCTACGATCCTTGGTTTTAGGCTAAAACTTTTCTTGCCCGATATAGTGTCACCCACGCAAACCTGTGCAGTGCTAAGTAGGTCGATATGTCGATCACTTACACTGGTAAGACCTGGTTAACCTCCCTGCCTTCCTTATTTTTCGTTTCTCTCTGGTAAGAGATTTGTTTTACTATGCCAACACCAAAAAAAGTTACCGGTGCTATCATGTCGTTGGATCGAGCTAAGGTCTTTGACAGGGTCGAACATGACTACCTATACTGCGTACTTAGAATGTTTCATTTGCCTGAGCAGTACGTTCACTGCATAGAGCTTCTATACACCAACATGACCAGCTGACTCCTCATCAATGGCGTGGAGACAACAAGCTTTCCAGTAACAAAATGGTTCGCAAGGGATGCCCAATCACACTGGTGCTCTTTGTTCTTTCCATAGATCCTCTCATTAGAAAACAAGGCAAAGTGCCATAATATTCAGGGCTTTACAATGACAGGTCTAGTGTCAGTTAGCATCACCGCTTATGCGGATGACATCTCTGTTCGTGCGAAAACAAGCCAGTTACCCCGCTTTCTTGGAGCTGTTTGAAGAGTATGATAATGTATCGGGTGCCTTTCTTAAAGCCGAGAAAAGCAAAATCCTTCGTTTTGGTGTCTTTCACGGCTCTTTGCCGGGCGGTAATCAATACGTGGATGCCGTAAAAGTTCTCGGGGTATACTTTCAAAACAGGGAAGTCTCCAGACGAAATTGGGAGGATGCCGTAAACAGAGCCACACAGGTCTTCGCGTATGCCACTGACTTCAATTTGTCACTTGACGCTGAAGTGACGGTGGTGAAAACCAAAGTATGCTCATATGCTTTCTATATCAGGCACATTGCACTCATGCCCAAACTTTTTGTGAGCCGCGTTGCGTCGTTGGTTGGAGCCTTGATAATGGGATGAGAAGACACAGAAAGTTCAGCAAAAGTTCCTGAAGCTCTCAAAAAATTGTGGAGGACTTAGTCTACCAGATTTCGCTACATTCACAAAGGCAGGTACAGCTAAAACAGTTTACAAACTGTTTCAGGACAATGACTATCCTGGTGGCAGCTTGTTGCTATATTGGACCGGAAGTGTTGGAGCCGCATTTGCGTCGGAGGGGTACCGGGGCCCTCAAGCAGAACACCCGCGTGCTTTCCATAAAGCAGCAGAGGGCTTCAAACGTTCGGTAGACGGTGATGACACCCAAGAATCTTTTGCCAAGCTTGCACCCGCACGCATTAACGAAATGTTAATCAGTCACTCAATCACTGACGAGGAAAAACAGAGATGGAGGCCAAGCAAGTGGAAGAAATGGCGGAACAACCACGTACCAGAAATAGATAATTTGATTGCCTACGCTGGTGGGAGGCGTTGCCCACTCGTCAGAGACTGTCAAAGTGGGGCGTCGCTCCCAATGACCACTGTCTCAGCTGCTGCAAAAGAGAAACAAGTCGCCGCACGATGTTTGAATGCGTAACGGCCAAACGCATATGGCACGTCGTGCGTCGTCGATTCGGAGTGTCAGTCTCTCCGGGCCGACAGCGCAGAAGGGGCTTATTTGAACAAATCGTACTGTACCTCACGTTGTTCGTCTTGTGGCGTCGCCACTGTATCGCCAAAGCAGGCCGACGACTGCAACGAGCTGCATGCCCAGCGTTACAGAAGATTAGAATGATCATGGTTCGGTACCTTACCGAACAGATTAAAACTCCGGGTGAAGAAGCCTTTATCAAAAGTGGCATGCACGTTTCTTTTTGCAGATAGGAATGGGAATATTGCATTTCCTTTACTGCCTTTTTCTCACTGGCATGAACAAAAGAAAGGGGAAAAATCTTGCTTCTGGTCGCACATGATATGTGAATTTGTTTCAACTTAGTGCTTCTTGCTTTTCCTTTTTTTCTTCATTTTCTTGAGTGAATCGTGATCTGTGAGAATATTGAAGTGCTGTTTGTTACATCGTGTCTATGTTTTCTTGTTTGTACGCGCCACTGAAGCGATTATGTAACACCAGACAGTTGTACTTACCTAAAGTGTTGTGACCTGTTTACAATAATTTTCCCTCTTCTTCACTGAGCAAATATTTCCTGTCTATGTGTGATGAAATTTGAACTTGATATGTTGTTGTTTTTTTTCACTCGCTACATTATTGTATTGTTCTGTATACTTGCCTATCCATGACACTTTGTATGGGGTCGTGGTCCTAGTAGAGCCCGTGAAGAGGCTTTTTGACCCTGGTCCTCAGCATCTCTAATGATGGAATGTTGGAATAAATAATAGTTTCAAAAGTTTCAAAGTTTCAATGATGAAGAAAACCGGTAAGTCTTCAAGGGCCCGTGTTTGCAAACCTTGAAAGGGTAGCAAGAATAGCCATGGCTCCATACTTTAATAAGCTAAAGACAAACATGACAGTGCGAAAGTGGCAAACACCACCATTGATGCATTATGAACTATATTCTGTTGTCCCAGCCATTCGACTGCGGCTACTGTCTTGTCTTTTCAGGGAGGAACATACTGTTGTGTTTCTGGGTGCAGGATCCACCAGCGCTTACAGATTTAATATTAGGATGACGGACAACGCCGAGCGCAGTGTATGTATTGTCGATGAAACTACTGAGCATCTTATTTGTCTGACTTATAGCTTCACCTCCGTGCTGCTCTAAATCAACTTGAAGGAAGGATTTTTGCTTTCAAGAATATACGGGGACCATTGGGATGCCGTATGGTCATCACAGTTCTGAAAGTAACGAAAGCGCTGTCACGTTTTCTCAAGATTACAAGACTGATTCCTCGTTTGTCATGTGAAACACCAAAGTCCTAAGTAGTTTGAAAGGGTGACTATTCTCTCCTCATCTACAGCTTGCCTTTCCTTTCCTCTTTCCCCGGTGCAAGGTATCCTACCAAGATCAGCCCTGGCTCACCTCTCTGCCTTCCTTTTTTTTATTCTATTTGTCTCTGCTAGCATAGAAACACCCAGCGACGTGCACCCGCATACAAACGCAAACAGCAAAACACATGCACGCACGCACACAAAGGCACAAATGCAAGTAGTTCAAGTAATTTTAATCTTTTTGTTCAGTTATATGGTTTTTGAAACATCAACAGAGTTTTCAGATTCAGATACATTCAGCGACTCTGGAAACTGACTGTACACAATAAAAAAACAGCGAGTGTCCCACAACAATAATCGTCATCTATATTGCGTTCCATCTTTGTGCAATCACCCCGCGTCCGGTACATTCCGGTCACGATCGACATGCCCATTATCAGGGCTACATGGCATTCTCGATAGGAAAGTGGCCAGCGCCGAGTTTTGAAGAAAGGAAGTGCACGCAAGCTTGATGACAAATATAGTTGTTGGACAAAAAGACACCCTTTTTACTCGATATTTCTTTAGAGTGTAATGGTTGCGAACATTCCTGCAGCCTGAACTTACAAAGTGACCTGTCGCATATATGCAGCGCGAGACGTCCATATTCGTTGAAAAAAGAACCACCGTATTAGCTAGTCAACTAGTCAATCGGTCCTCGATTTCGATGTAGCGCATCTATGAGTTCTCTCAGGAAGGCAGCAGAGTCATTTCTTGGAAACCAGGATGAGTTGCAGGTGGACTAGACGAAAAAAAAAACAGAAAACAAAAAGAGAGGTGGGCCGGGGGAGGGGGTGTGTAAAGATACCACTCTCAATGTTTTGTGTGCGCGGTTAGTAGTGATCTTCATGCTAATTTGCAATATCATGCGATTTCAAGGAGCATCTAGCATCTCTATCTCTAAACTTTTGCCACCGAAGGACAACACTCAGCACTTTATCCGAGAGCTTCAGGTATGCAAGATGAAATTATACGTACTGCTATACGTACTGCTGAAAAAATTTTATGGGGGCCATGATATAGGCCCCCAGACATGACTCCTAAATGGAAATTACGCAGCTGCCCACATCGTTAAGGAAGATTGATGAAAGGTAATTAATATGGGTGCTTAGTGGAGTAATTACCTTGGACATAATCACTTTGCCGTCGAATCTTAGATATTGAATAACATGAAGGTGTAAATACACCTGATATGTACACTTCGTCTTTCACTCCTCGAACTGCGTTTCGCTATTGGAATTTTATTTTTATTTTGTGCATTTGATTTCGTAAGTACAGCTTGCGTAATCACATATCAGTTGCAGTACACGACTTGTGCATCGCTCAATGAGAAGTTTAGTTTTCGAACCACTGTTTTTGTGCCAGGGGGCGTAGGAACTCAGGAACAAAAAAACAAGAAATAATTGTTTTCCTATATTCAGTAGAGTAGCCACGTAGTAGAAATCACATCGATCGTGTGCTACGTAAGTATGGCACGAAGATGAGTGATTTTTCAAGAGGTAACCACCCTGCAATATAACTGCTAATGGCTGGCTAATGTCAGCGTTAGAAGCAAAATGACTGCATTCATGAGTAGAATCAGTGACTAGCGCATTCGGCAGCTCGGTAATGGCACGAGATATCTGTGGGGACGATGCTTTCCGAATGTTCATTTACACTGGAGATACAATTTCACCATGGCCGTCAAGTTCCTTATCAAGCCCGAATCAAAAACATCGCCCTCGTGTATCATTCTATGCGTCAGCGAAAGCTTGCAGGGGCTCCTAACGGGCGTGGTTCACGAAGAGATAAAACGTGGCGGCAAACGCCATCGGGTGTGGAAGCACGAAGTAGCAACAAAGGCGGAGGGGGGTGAAGGGGATCGATTGTGTAGTTCGGGCAGTGGCTGCGAACTTTCACGAAACCATTAGGCTATTAGAATCGAGACGAGAATATGGCTCATACACTTATACTTGTTGTGCTTTCAATGCCTACCTCGCGTCGAAGCCGCAGACAGAACGCAAGCCACTTCGCTGTCTGGAGAAGCCGTATTCTCTTAGCCAGCGTTTTATAGATCTATGTCAGATACATCTACAACTGAATAGCAATAACAATGTTAATATTTTATTAGTAATATAACTCCGTAACTACCAGTCAAAGATGGCATATAGTTCAGTCAGCTTCTAGCCTTACATTGTATAACATTCCATTTGGTTGCTAGTGCACATTGTAGTTCGCCATTGCGGTGGAACTGTGACGTTGTACACAATTCGAGTGCATCGTTCCATTCCCGTATGTTGGAATCAGACAAAAGTTAAAGTTCCTCCTTCTGTCGAGGCTGCCGAGAGCTCGGGGTCTGCTGGTGGCAGGTTGTATTTTCGTCCACATTTCTTTATTCAGTTGTATATCACGATTACCACAACACGGTTAAAAACAGTACAATTACCGCCCCTACGTCGATATCGACCTTAATATATGTTGGTTTTTAATAAAGCAAATGTGCGTAGCACATGCCCTAATTAAGGCAAATATTATTGTCCCAGATAAAAGAAGCACCTAAATGTGTGCTGAGATGCTCAGGTACAGAGTACTGTCACGTTGAAAGACAAGACTATATGCTTCCCGATAAATAACAAAATCAACGCGACACGATTGCTGTCAATCTTGTGAAATATCTCACAATTTATATTTGGTGCAAGGTGTGTCACAGAAGGAGTGTTTACTTCAGCAAAAGTCTCTCCGATATACATTGACACTTGTTCCACATAACCATTTGTCTGATACAACAAAAATACGTAATGTATGGACGGTGGAACTCTATTTGTAATCCCGATAGACGTGACACGCACGCAGTGAACGTATTGTTCACTTATGTTTCCACGAAACATGTCAGTTCTCAAATAAATAAACATACCACGAGCACGTCGGCCTCAGTCATCTTGACATTTTTTTATATATATTGCCACAAGGCAGTAGTGGGATTGGGGCATAAAGCGGTAGAGGGTCCCTGGCTGAAAGAAAAGACTACAAAGTGGATAGAGACTGGTTCCAGCCCGTCAGTGCGCCAGGCATTGTCATCGCGTGTAATCTTCGTAAATATCTGTAATTATACGTTTCCTTGTAAGATTATTGGTGGAGGTGCTGGGTACGCCTACCTGGCTTTTCCGGCAAACCAACACGGAACTTCGGAGTGGTCGCCACCTTCATTTTCCTGCAATGGCTCAACAGGCCCACCCACAAGAGCAACAGCAACTGCAGCAGCAGCAGCAGCACCAGCAGCACCAGCACCAGCACCAGCAGCACCAGCACCAGCACCAGCACCAGCAGCTGCCTCCTCTGATACTCCTGCCTCCACGAGACCCCGGAACCTTCTCGGGCACAGGCAAGGACAAGGTGAATGTTGAAGATTGGGTCGCTTTGTATGAACGCGTGAGCGAATACTATAGGTGGGACCCTACGTTGATGCTGGCCAACGTTGTATTTTACTTGCGGGATACGGCGCTCACCTGGTATGAGACGCATGAGTCGGAGTTGACCAGCTGGGACGTTTGCAAAATGAAGCTTCTCGAGTTATTCAGCAGGCCATTTGGGCGACAGCAGGCCGCGAGGAAAGACCTGAAATGTCGCGTGCAGACATCGACAGAATCATATGTATCTTACATACAGGACGTATTGGGCCTCTGTCGAAAGGTGGACGAGAACATGAGAGAAAAACTGACAAATTCGCTCACATATTAAAGGGAATTGCCGATGACGCCTTCAATCTGTTGATTGTTAAAGATTGCACCAACGTCGACGCGGTTGTGAAGGAATGTCAGCGCTTCGAGCACGCCAAGAGCCGTCGCATAACCCGCCAGTTTGCGCGTCTTCCTAATACGGCAGCCACTTCGACCTGCGAAGACAGCCCCAAGTTCACGCAAGCTACATCGTCCGAAAATGTCACCCGAATCGTTCGCCGCGAACTCGAAGCAATGGCTCCTGCAGCCACCGCCTCTGACGGTCCTCAAGACAACGCATCCACCGTATCCCTCATCCAAGCCGTCGTTCGCCAAGAAATAGCAAATCTCGGCATCGCACCTGTTTGCGCTGTTCGCACTACCGAGAGCTCGGCTTCTGTTAACCAGAATCCGGTGTACCCTTAACGCTACCCTTCCCGCTACCGGAACCCTGCTGAATGGAGAACGTCGGATGATAGCAGATCTGCTTTCACTGCTCTCACGCCGGCCACATTGCACGCTACTGTCGCAATCGTTGGACATCCAATTCACCTTGAAACACTGGGACATGGCGTCGCATTGTAGGCAATTTTCGCCGCTTTTCTACTCCGTACGATCCACAGCCTGCTCCTACTAACGTTCAGGGCCGAAGGTTCAGCCGGTCACCATCACCCCAAGGCCGCCGATCTCTCTCACCGATGATTTCTCGATCCAGGTTCCCTGCACGACCTGGGCCATCAACCTCGGGAAACCAGACCATGCAGCTCCCGGAGGTGACGCTGCATTAACGACCCGTTCTGCAAACCCTCTGTTGACGATTCCTACACGTCGCAATATTTTGAACCTTTTGGTGGATGACGTTACCGTTACAGCACTCATAGACACTGGTGCGCAAATTTCAGTCTTGAGCGCTGCTCTCTGTATTAAACTGCGAAAAGTAATCACGCCTCCTATTAAGTGTGCAGTTATGCTTGCCGATGGGAGCACATATACCGTTCTCGGCATGTGTACTTCTCGCGTGTGTATTGCTGGGCGCCAGACCGTCGTATTGTTCACCGTGCTTGAGCAGTGCCCACATGACGCGATTCTTGGTCTCGACTTTCTCTCTGCGCACTCCGCCCTTATCGACTGCTCGACGGGTCTTCTTCAGTTGGAACTGCCTTTTGACGCCGCTGTTGCCCGTGATGCTCAAAGTTGCCTTTGTGCCACCGAGGTCCTGCATCTTCCGCCGCAAGCCGCGACTTACGTGCAGCTCGTGTGTGATCCGCCTGCGCGCGATAGTGAATATGTCGTTTCGCCTATTACCGACGTTGTGCTAAAGCACTCCATTGCTGTCCCGCACACTGTGGTGAGAGTACGCCACAACCAGGCCCATCTGTCTCTTTTGAACTTTGGTTTCTCCACGCACATGCTGCCTGCTGGTATTAAATTAGGCGTCATGTCGTCGTTGCAAGAGTGAGATATTTCTGAACTGTCGGCTCAGCAACCTACTCCGCACGTAACTTGCTCACTGCGCCCAACCTGTCAAGCATTGACATTGCCAAAATGATAGCGCCAGATATTTCGCCCTCCGAAGCACAAGACCTCCACCGTCTGTTGACATTCTATGCGGACATATTCGATCTTGACAACCGCCCTTTAGGCCAGACATCAGTTGTGACCCATCACATTTACACCGGCGATGCCAACCCAATTCATCGCCGCCCTTACCGCGTCTCCGCTGCCGAACGCTCTGTCATCCAGAAAGAGGTCGAGAAAATGGGCGCCAAAGGCGTCGTCGAACACTGATCTAGTCCGTGGGCATCCCCGGTCGTGCTTGTCAAGAAGAAGGACAACACATGGCGGTTTTGCGTCGACTATAGGCATCTCAACAAGGTCACAAAGAAGGACGTTTACCCCTTGCCAAGAATAGATGACGCCCTTGACTGCCTTCATGGCGCAAAGTTTTTCTCGTCCATTGACCTTCGATCTGGTTATTGGCAGATCGCTGTTGACCCACGGGACCGAGAAAAAACAGCTTTTGTAACTCCCGATGGGTTATAGCAATTTAAAGTAATGCCGTTTGGGCTTTGTAATGTGCCGGCCACCTTTGAGGGCATGATGGATTCCCTTCTGCGCGGCTTCAAATGGTCCACTTGCTTATGCTACTTAGATGATATATTTGTTTTTTCACCGACGTTCGCAAGCCATCTAGAGCGACTGTCCAGTATTCTCCAAGTATTCCGCAACGCTGGTCTCCAGCTGAACTCCTCCAAATGCCGTTTCGGCCGTCGCGAAATAACTGTACTTGGTCACCTCGTTAACGCATCTGGGGTACAGCCCGATCCGGACAAAATTCACGCATTGACTCAATTTCCCGTGCCTTCTTCTCTTAAGGATGTACGGAGCTTCCTTGGTTTGTGCTCCTATTTTCGCCGCTTCATCCGAAATTTCACCGATATTGCGCGGCCTCTCACCAAGCTTCTTAGAAAAGACGTCCCATTTACTTGGAATTCGCCTCAGAGTGCTGCATTTTCGGCGCTCATTGCAGCCCTCACGACTACGCCAATATTAGCCCACTTCGATCAGACTGCCCCGACAGAAGTTCATACGGACGCGAGTGGCCACGGAATCGATGCTGTTTTAGCTCAGCGGCAGCATGGATGTGACTGTGTCATCGCCTACGCCAGCCGCCTTTTATCCCCTGCCGAGAGGAACTATTCCATCACCGAAAGAGAGTCTCTTGCTCTTGTTTGGGCTGTCGCTAACTTTCGCCCGTACCTCTTCGGCCGCAGTTTTACTGTTGTAACTGATCATCATGCACTCTGCTGGCTTTCCTCGCTAAAGGATCCCACGGAACGTCTCGGTCGTTGGTCTCTCCGCCTCCAAGAATACATATTCTTGGTCGTGTATAAATCTGGTCACCTCCATCAAGACGCCGACTGCCTGTCACGGTATCCAGTGGATCCACCAGACGCCACAAAGAGAGCTACGGAGGCTTGCGTCTTATCAATATCAGACTTTCTTGATATCGCTTCTGAGCAACGCCGCGACCCGGATTTACTTCCCATCATAGAAAGCCTGAGTTCCGCTACTCCACCCACTTCTCTGAACTTGTATTTCCTTCATGAAGGTGTTCTCTACCACCGCAACATGCGCCCTACTGGTCCTGACCGTCTTCTCGTCGTGCGTTCCCATTTGCGTGTAGATGTTCTCCGACAGCTTCACGATGAAGCTGCCGCTGGTCACTTGGGAGTCACCCGCACTTATGATCGCGTCTGGCGCCGTTTTTTCTGGCCACGCCTATATCGCTCTGTCCAAAAGTATGTCACCAGCTGCGACCTTTGTCAACGTCGAAAACGACCAACATCGCTTCCAGCTGGATTTCTTAACCCTATTGAGATCCCCGCTGAACCATTCTACCGCGTAGGGCTCGACCTTCTCGGGCCATTTCCCACTTCTGCATCCGGGAACAAATGAGTTGCCGTGGCGACCGACTACGCGACACGTTACGCGATCACCCGCGCTCTTCCAACCAGCTGTGCTACCGATGTCGCCGACTTTCTACTACATGGCATCATATTGCATCACGGCGCTCCTCGACAGCTCGTTACTGACCAAGGCCGATACTTTTTATCTCGCGTCGTTCAGGATATCGTACGTTCCTGTTCCACGAACCACAAGTTCACAACGGCATACCATCCACAAACTAATGGACTTACAGAGCGCCTGAATCGCACTATCACGGACATGTTGTCAATGTATGTTTCTCCAGACCACCGTGACTGGGACGCAACGTTACCCTACGTCACCTTCGCTTACAACTCCTCCAGACATGACACCGCAGGCTATACCCTGTTCTACCTTCTTTACGGACGGGAACCATCTCTGCTTTTTGATACACTCCTTCCCGCTGGTTCAAGCTCCCCTGTCACATACGTCTGCGATGCCATAGAGCAAGCCGACGCAGCACGACAGATTGCCCGAGAACGACTCATGCTTTCTCAAGCCTCTCAGAAAGATCGATACGATCGTCACCACCACGAAGTTTCGTATGCACAAGGTTCTCTCGTACTCTTGTGGACCCCATGTCGTCACATCGGCCCCCCAGAAAAACTTTTATTTTGCTAGGATGGACCATACAACGTCCTTCGCAAGATCACCAACCTAACCTACGAGATACAGCGAGTCGTCGACGAAGCGCACTCAATGCCACCACCATCCACTGCTGTGCACGTCGTAAGACTGAATCCCTGTGTGTCACCCAACACTCCCCTTTCGTGACAAGCACCGGGTCGGTGCTTTAACGCCGCGGGGTAGTGCCACAAGGCAGTAGTGGGATTGGGTCATAAAGCGGTAGAGGGTCCCTGGCTGAAAGAAAAGACTACGAAGTGCATAGAGACTGGTTCCAGCCCGTCAGTGCGCTAGGCATTATCGTCGCGTGTGATCGTCGTAAATATCTGTAAATATACGTTTCCTTGTAAGAATATATAGGTATCTTTGCCAATAGACAAAGCGGTGAGGCTTTTGGATTGGCAAACCTGCTTAAAGAGACTTCCCGTCAAACCTGCTTAAACGCTTAAGCAGGCAAACCTGTTAAACGTGACTTACCGTCAGGGAACTGCCTTTTAAGCAGTGCCCTGACGGGAAGTCAGGTTTGCTTCCGCAGGCTTTCGGGAAATTGACAGACCATACACGTCAGTATACTATGGAGAGCGTGCGCGCTTTCGTCCCTGATTGAGTGCCTGTCAATGTACCAGATATATTGACCCTCAGAGCGGCTTTCACTTATTCATAAAACCCCGTACGTGATGCTAAACTTAAATGAATTATTTAGATGCCTGGCATAGTTTTCAAGCATAGTGCTTGCATAGAAAAGCACATATAGAGAATTTTTCTCTCTTTTTCATAGTTTTGTATATAGTTTCGTTGAGAATGCAATGGGGATCCTCCGGCATTAGGTATCTTGTTGCTACGGCTCTGTCTGAGCGGCTGTTCATGGTGAGCAGAGAAGAGTATAGTATGCTTGCCTTATTCTTCAAATTGACTTTCCAGAGTATCGTGCGCATGCCCAACTTTTTTGTCGTTGTTGCGGAATTCATTAAGGCAACGAAGTCTTGGGTCTCAAAAAGAAATGCGTTGGACCTTTGTGCTGCTATGCAGTGGTTCCTTGCGTGAGGCCTATTTTTCATCAGCAATATTCCTACTGTTCGGCGTACCTTTCACTGCTTGATGGCACCGATAAATTAAAATAAAGTCTGTGTTACAAACTGTGTAGAAGACCAGGAGCGACTTTATCATCATCATCGAAGATTAGACCGGCATTCGGAATAAAGAAGAGGTTAACGGGTGGGCTTCGCCATGGGCACGGCGGCTCGCCCTATTTCTACATTTTGGTTCCGTGAAACCCGGGAGGAAGGACCTTTGGAGGTGAGACGGAGCTGACTTCACGAATTTCGACCACCGTCGTAGCCTCGAGGATTTTTGTGAAGCCGCTGTGGGTAAAGCTGATGTGCGAGGCCTAACCAGCGCTGAGACTTGGGAGCACGAATCTGGTTGCAACTAAGACTACTAGGAGCGTCGATGTACTGACATGTGTGCAGACATCGTCTGGAGGCTCGCGAGACGGGAGCCCTCACGTCTAATTTGGCTCCGTCCTGACTCACCCTTCACGACGATGGCCTGATATTCACAAGTCAAGTCAGTCCATAGGTCAACGACGTGCATCTTGACAGTGCCGCCCCATGAGTGCAGATATCGTCCTGAGGCTCGCGAGACGGTAGCCCTCACGTCTTCTTCGGCTCAGTCCTGACTCGCCCTTCACGACAATGTCCCAATATACACAAGATCATAAAGAACGACAGCCCGACCGAACCTTCTGAGAAAGATGCCGTGTGGACTCCGACTTCACCCCATGACACGGCCTGCCAGTGATCTCTCCCATTTCCGACACTGGACCGGATCATATAGGCCCTCTACGAAAGGCGGAGTCAAACACGCAAGGCCGTCACGCAGGTCATCGCAGACATCGAACGTCTTCGCCAATAGGATCACCCACCAATCTGTGAGTTACGACGTGTTCACCGAGTTTTGATCGAGCAGTCAAGGCCACCTCTTAGAGCGAAAAGAAATGAAAAAGAAAAAGAAAAGTCCACGGTGACAAAAAAGCAAGCCCCTTGTACAGCGCCAAGCTTCTGCTCAATGAGAAAGGTGCACAAATCAAGATTGAAAGGCAAACATACGGCACTGCCGATCACCGCGAAGCGGCGAAATGCCGAGACAGTGACATAACGTCGAGGGAAAGGATTACTGTCGATGTAATTCTTGTTTATGCATACCAGAATTTTCGTGGCATCGGGGACACCACCACAAGTTTTGTGCGGCAAACTATTGCACAGTTGGATATATCGTGTTAAAAGAAATCAAAGCGCCTACTGTAAACAAATGCGCAACACTCAGTGGCTTCAAGCTATAAATTGAGGATCAAAAAGGTTCTTTCATAATGGGTAACTTCAGTGGCACGACCAACTATCTGTGATACATGTTAGTACGTCATTACATCACTAATCTTTGATAACTAGCACTCATTGCAGAGCGCAAGTGACTTATATGTCATATGGAGTAGTTTTATTCCCCGAGATTATTGTGTGTAGTAACTTTTCTGCGCTAGCACTTGTCTTAAATCACAAACACATGCTACCATAGCTGTCTGCATGCCAGCTTATTGTTAGGTCTCTTGACATAAAATGAACTCTGTGTTCATTTGCCCGTTGAGCTCAAATCACGGAAAACGATAGTATCAACTTGCAAGTTGAGTCCACGGTACCACGCTCAAAGCCAGCATGTGAGGATAGATTGCGCGTTTCTACCTTAAGTGGCGGCCTTATAACAAACACATGATTCTGACACATAAAAAAAGCCGTACATGTGCGAGTAACTAGTTTACTTATTAGACACATTCAAATGACTGGAACAGAAAATTAGGCAAGGAAAAGCATAGGGGACATTTATTGTTGTCTTTAGGTGGATTGTAGAAATTACTAGACGATTCGAAATGAAATAAATGATAATGAACGTCAGTCATTCCATCGGCGGCATTTGAACCTATAGTTGTCGAATTACGCGTCCCACGAGCGATTCGCAATGTAATTCGTTGCGCATGCCACTATCCAAATTATTGATTGTCACCTGCTTTAATACATTTAAAATTCTGTCATAATGATTACAAAACACCTAAAGACAACGGTCAATGTCTTTATGTCTAACTGTGTGTTGCATTCAATTGGTTATAACCAGATTTATTGCATGCCGAATGTCAGGCGCATCATGACGGTCTACGCAACAATATTTTGCTTGGAGGATGACAGGTATCCTATTTATTATACAAACACACTTATTGCGTTACCAATCACAGGTAGCAGATGACTGACGGCTGAGTTTCCGGCTGAGTTTCCATAGCTTCAACAAGGCGTCATAGTAGACGATTTTGCAGCATGCCCTGTACGCAGTGTAGAGACTCACACATTTGAAACAACCCAAACGTTGTTGCTGAGTAAACTACATCAATGTTGTTGTTATGTGTTTTTGGTGGAAACAACGACACCATGAAAATGCACAGTGCTGTTACTAAAATCAAGAAGTGCGATGAGAGCGTGGCTTACCGAAGAATATCCGTGAGGGAATTTCACTGTCTTTCTAGCTTGTCGTTTTCCTGTTTAACTCCTCCACCCCTTCCTTACATCCCTATCATCACCTGTTTATTAGCCTTATACGTATTGGGATGTGATAGTTTTCTTTAGTCAAGGATGGCTAGTTGTGAGATTTCTCCGAGGTTTTATTCCCTTCTCTTGTAAGGCGTCATGTTTATTATGACTTATCGCGGCACCATGCATAGTGCTGCATAGATTCATTATAGACTTCAGGTGTTCCGATGAATGTGAAGTGCGACTTTGTGTGTGCCTGCTTTCCTTTCAGTCTTTCAAACTCCCCCAATCATTTTTCCTATGCAGGGTAGCATAGCAGCTCTCCTAGATTGGTAAACGTGTTCACGTTTCTTTTCCCTTCTGTTCCTTCCTTCCCTTACAGGCTCACGAAGTAGTGCAGTCGCACGCGGCTGCTGTTCCGGGCTGTACTAAGTCCGCAAATAGTTCGACTTTCGTGCTTTTATTATAACAGCAGCTTCTGAATTTTCACAGGTGCTCGCTTAGCTAAGATACCTTTAGAAATACGTGCAAAGCACATAAACTGTGAGTACCACTTATTGCCGAATACTTCTGCCACTTTCCCAAATCGGGGGATTTTCGGTTAGGCCTTGGGTGTTTTTCGGCTTCTTGCACTTCCTATACGGCCATGGTCGTCTTCAAATTGCCGAAACGTCCCTGCAAGTGAGTTACTGAACGCTTTTACGAAACTGTGTGAGAAGATCCCGTGCAATTTGTGTTGTACGTGGAGAAAACGCCGAGAGTTACTATTTCGCGGAAGAATCAAGCTTGTTTGCTTACACCACAACAAAGCTGCAACGTTGTACCACACCCGACGTTCAAGTGGGAAATGGAATGTAGGACTTCGAGCTTTTTGGAATGCTCTCATTTGTTAGGATTGCAGCGCTTTGGTTGATTGCTTGTGTTATTCTTGCTTCGCGTCTTTCGGCGTTTCATTTTTTGTATGTATTTTTTTCTTCGTAAAAGTTAGAATGTCGTGTTATATTTTCTTTAATTGAGCAGCTTCAATGAAGTCTTCTGAAGCGTTGTCAAAGATTAAAGAGCAGTACTGCTGAATTTCGCCGCATGTTCTACCTCTCTTCAAGCCCACGACTGAACAATGCCCTTATGTTAGTAGAATATTGTAATATTTGCCCATCTCCTTTGAACGAAAACTCTACGTACCAGGAAATTACCTACATTTGCTGACCACACTCCACAGAATCTCGGTGTATGCCACAACCGACATTGACATCCTCGCCCAAGTCCATGCCTCCTTATGATGCAGGAGGGCATGACAACAAGTATATAAGGAACTGGAGCTTGAATGATATTTCCTTGGTAAAATGATCGTTCTTGCTCGTGGGGTATTTCTGACAATTTAACTTCAGGAACGCTTCGCCGCTGACGACGCCCGGCAGGCTGAACACCAATGGGCCACAATGCCTGGCGTTATTGGGAGCCGGCAGGGGTCAGCATTCAGTCAAGTGCGGCTCAGCCGCCACCGTAGGAGTTTAGAATGCAATACGACTTGACCTCTGTTCGTTTAGCGCTGTTTCTTGACGAGGAAAGCGGCACGCGCTTGCATTGCTTCATATACATTTTCAGACGAGCGTAATGAGTGGTGCTATCATTACCTTTGTGAAACACTGTTAATTGAGGAACCAAGCTCACAAATGGATCAGGCTGAACGGGTAACTAATGGTGTCATTAGCCTTTAGATTTTTACATTATTGTAAGGCAGCGCTAGTTACTTTTCAGAGCTACTAAATGAATATGAGCCATTTTTGAGAGTCCGGATATAAACGAAGGGCTGCTCATAGGACTTCCATTCAACCAGGTGGTTTGTTCGAAGCCTTGATTGATGGAAATTTTTTATCTAGCAAGATATTACTACAAATATAATGAGCTAATTTATTTACACTATATGTTATCAGTCACTTTATGCTAGCAGCGACATATTCAACTCACTACCACGAAATTTAAGTAGATCAAAAACAGCTAGTGTTTAAATAGAAGTTGTTTAGAGCACATGCATCACTGAAAACAAAAAACAAAACGAAAGCAAAGTAGCAAGCACGTTTCGTCTCAACAATTCATTGCATCTACCTCATAAACTTGTTTACTCACTGTATTTATTTATTTGTCTATTCATGCGAACACATAGTCAGAGCAGGGAGACCAAAAAAAGAATAGTACACACAGTGAGCACGTTTAAAAAAATAAAACGAAACAAGAACGCAAGACAATATAACAGAAAGATGATGATTTTGTTGGGCCTAGAATAAAAAACAAAGCGAGAGTAATGTATATTACGATATCGATTCGATTATGAAATGTCATTCAGTCATCGTTTTTCCATCGTACGAGGGTAAATACGAGGGTAAATAGAATTTCCAAAATGCGGTCTAGCAAAATAAGGTGTTAATGCTTGTTGTCTACGAAGATGTGTAGTTCAGCTTAATAAGAGCGATAGATGGAGATATGAGGGGAGTCGTGAATTGTTCGCATAATACAGTATGAGAAATCCCGGCATTTTCTTCTGTCTTCTTTTCTCGAGTGTTTCAATGTGATTAGTTTTCATGCGTTCTGTCAGGGCATGCAATCTCGATATTTTGTTGAATATAGATCTAACTGTTGTTCGCGGCACCCTCTAAAAGCGGTAGTTTTCTAACGCACAAAATAAAACATGGGCCCAAATTTCAATGTTACTTTCTCAAGGGCATCGATGCTACTTTTAGTATACGAGACTCAAAAATTTCATACATATTGAAGTCTGGTTCACTACTTAACATACTTCACACTGTTATAGCATAAAACTTATCGGTAGAAGGGGCTTTGCTAAATTATCGCCCCAAAAGGCATAATTTCCTGAAAGATATTGTGCAGGTGCAATCAATGTGCACTCTATGTTAACGTAATGTTCAAAGTGACTCCCCGATACTTGAAGTCAGTTACACCATGCAGAGGAGTTAAAACTTATTTATGCCTATGACGTAAGAGTGATTTTATGTATAATTCGCATTACTGCACTTTTGTCTGTACTAAGTGTCATTTCCCGGCACATACTACATTCTAAAATATTATTTGAATTCTGCAAAACTAACTTCATCGCTGACAGAACTTTTCTGTCAAAAGCATGCAATGATGGGCAATCACAGCTGCACACAAAATTCGGCAGTGTTAGCATTGTTACTAGTATAAAAAATAAAGCCATAAAAACTGGGGGGCCGTTAAGCTTAGCCTTAGAGAGTTGAACGCAATAGCGAAATCCGGCCCTTCGTGATCCCTTCAACTGCCAAGTGCATACTTGATAATATGTTTTGTTACACACGCACAGGCACACACACACGTACACGCGGGCGAATGCTACATACAGATTTTTTATCTAAATCAGGAGCTGTGTGACCTCCAAGGTACACGCCACGCCCTTGCCATTTAGAAGGTGATAAAGAGTCTCACAATGCCTGACAGATGACAGCAAATTATCTAGCGTTTGCTATTTGCTTGATCAACGCCTCTGTAAGGACATGGTACGTTTTCCGCTCGGTGAACATAGTTGTTCATTTTCGGACCTGTTTAAAAGTTCCTGTGTGTTTTTAGCGGCGATGGCTGCACTATCCCGGCCAATTTGGCGTAGTTTGATGGCGCTCAAATGCGCCTACAAAGCGCCGAATGGGCTCGCTTTCGTCGTGACACCTGTTGAACAAAATGCGTTAAGGAGACTCCATCCACTGCTTGGCATTTGTGTAGTGTTTTTTTTTTATTTCCGCTGAAGCTGCAATTAACATCGTGGCTTTGTGGTAGGACACTTGCTTGCCACGCGAACAGCCCGAGACCGAAAATTTCATCTTTAATTTGTTTGCTGCTTCTTTGATTTTTCGCTCACGGATGATTTTTCGCTTTAAATTAATGGTGCCGACGCCGGTGGCGGAATATCTGCGACACGAGCTCTCTAGCGCATACGCGTTAAAATGTCCTTACAACTGGTGCCCCTAGCAACCACATTTTTTTACAGTGGTTGCTTGGAGTGATTCTGTGATTGACTTCTGAACTACACAGCACACTGTGTTCGAATAATTCATCTTCAAATGAGAAAGTGCATAACTCCCTTAAATGTTCGATCTATTAAATATGTTCCAGACGCCCTGCCTAAATACTACATTGTGGTCTGATAAGAATTTCAGTGTCGTCATTGATGTACATGTTGGTGCTCCCTTCTGCACGGGGACATTGATGTCTGTGGCTTTGGAAGTATAACGTTCGATCGATATTCTTCTTCTATTGATGTAGAAAGCATTATGCGCAGCATACTTCTGACTGCAAAGATGCCTTGAGCGCTGTATTTAGTTGGCTACTCAGTGCAATTGAAATATTAGTTGCCACTTTCCATCACTCTGGTCCATTCATAAGGCTTTGTTTTCTTCTAATGGTTCTAAGAGACTTTCTTTGCCTGGCGAAGTTTAACGTGTAGCTTTGAATAAAAAAAAGTTTGTTACTTATCTTTGCGTTTTGTTCATCAAGTGCTCGTTGGTTTTTTTACTATTGAAGGGTATAAAAAACGAAGATAAAAGACAGCGACGTAGACACAACGCTTTTTATGCTCTACTCAATCGAAGTCAAGCATCCTAAAAAAGCTTGGGCAGCTTGTTGCACGTTTTGTTTAACATGTCAATCAATCAATCAATCAATAAATCAATCACTGAATCAATCAATCAATCAATCAATCGATCAGTGTTTATTTCTCACCAAAGGTATGTACAGCAGAGAAAAACGAGAAGAGAGACATAAGAGATTCAAATGATCCTTATGTAATATACTTTGTTAGGTTGTATGTGTTCGTGTGCATATATAAACATGCGTAAGATTTAACAACGTTGGGTGCGCAGAACGTTTCAAATATGCCCAGTTACCATTGCCTTGCCACGCCACTGGAGACACGTTTGACACGAACGAAACTTTCTAACGGTCAGTATGGATGTAGTAAATGGCACTTCAGTTTACTTCACGGGTGGTTTTGTTTCGAAAGCACCACTGAATAACAACAAGAGGCTTACAGAATACATAAAGATTATTCGTGTGGAAATTCAAGCATAGAGAAACGTTTTCTCGTGAATACTTGAGAGCAGCAGATTTCTGTCGTCATGCTTTTTAGGGGTCACTATACATTCGAGTGAACTTGGCACGATGTGGTATAGTGACACACTCCCACATTGGTACCTACTAGAGAGAAGATTGTGTCACGATGGAGGCTTCAAGAGACCAGAAATCATTCAACAGGGATACTCGCCAAAGCACATGCTTCAAAAAGAAAACTTTTCTTCGCGAAGGCAACAAATGCCTTACTTAGCACTATGTATGTCTACTATTATTCCCTACTTTTTAATAACTTCTTTTTATATCTCTTTCTCCCTCTTTACACGTTTTTCACTCTCCAAGTTCAAGAAAAGTGTATCAGAGAAAACCTCATAGGTAGTGAGAGGGTGGGAAGTAAAATAAAGGACGGCAGGATCCTCGCGTGTCAAATGGGGTGCTTAACGAAGAAAACCAATAATAATAATAATAATAAATATAAAAAGTGGGATGGGTAGGAAGTAAAAGATTTGCTTTTATATGGTTTTTATCGCGTCGGCAGGTTTGGAAACCTCTGGGAGACTGGGCTTTGGATACGCTAATGACACCACAAGTGATAGCTCCATATGGACGAGGTGAAAACCTACATTGATATACAACCAACCTTGAAACACTGGGTCGTCACATTCTTTGGAATCTAAGTATATAAGGTGCCTATAAGTGGATATGACGATTTCGCGCGTATTCATTAAACTTTATTCAGTATATTCAAGACAGTAATACAATAGAAAGAAAAAAAAGCGTATACTACAGAAGGAGGTCCCAAAGTAAAAACTGTCAGTGGGAACTCCTCTTAGAACGAGTATCAACAACGTAAAGATTGTCAACAATGAAACTATTTCAATATAACAAACTGGCACATACGCAATATGCTTATCAATGGATGTTCATACATAGTGAGCATACAAGCATACACATATTTACAAATATATTTAAACCAATACGCATATAAAGACAGAAATAGAATCAATCGATGCGTGTGGTTAGCAAAAATGTTTTCGATGACGTCGAAAATAACATAATGAAGGGCTTCATTTATTAATTGATGGAAGTGACTTCTGGGGTGAAATTGTAGTAAACAACGTGGTCATGTTGTTGTAGTTAGCATTTACTTTTCTGAGGAGCGTGTTCGAACTTTCAGAAAACTTTGTGTTATTACTATTGTGTTAATATTATCGCGGTGATAAGAAGGAAGCACAAAAACTTGCGCGAAATAAATGCTTCCTTACTATCTTTATGGAGAACACTATTTCGTAAACTTTTTTTCTTATTATTATCCGTGCCAATGGGTAGTGCCAGTACCTCAGTTGTCTTGACCAATGACAAGGACCGTAAAGTTGAAATTTCTCAAAGCATTAGAGGACTAAATGAAGCTCTACTTCATCCAGGATATTTCTTAAGTACCTGCACCTTTCTCGAGCATTTCTAAACGTCTATTTAATTGCTGGCTGAACTGTACGAGAGGATCATGTGGTAAGACGCAACCTGCATTTTTTCCGTGGTTGCTAATGTCGCTAAAAGTCAGCGAAACCAGTTTTCGTACAGGTTCTCTCTTCATCGGGGTGTAATGAAAAGACCGCTACCACCGTTTGTCTGAAGGAAAGGGAATGACAACGTACACGACAAGATTTTCGCGTTATGCACGTAGTGACAAGATTGTCATACTGCTCAAACTGCCTTGCCCTCTTATACCTATTTCCGTCTTCACAAACTTAAAGAGGCGATGACGAGGGCACCAAGCGAAGGTGGCTAGATAGATAGATAGATAGATAGATAGATAGATAGATAGATAGATAGATAGATAGATAGATAGATAGATAGATAGATAGATAGATAGATAGATAGATAGATAGATAGATAGATAGCAACGCTCAAAGTGACGGATAGTTCTGGTATGACGTAGCAGAACAGTTGCGCTTAATGAGTGTTTTGCGCTGCCAGTTTCGATTTCGCCCTTAAAATTCGATAAAGAATATCTGTAACGACGTGTAACTTTTCTGGTCAGCCCAATCGGATGGCTTTATGTTCTCCCATAGTAGAGTATCTAGTACTCTGAATCGTTACCCACTTCTTCTAAACACACCTACGAAATTACGTAGGTCGTTGATTGACGCGCAGTACAATATTGTAATATAAATGCGTGCTCTCCGTCAATAGGTAAAGAGGTACTAATGAGCTTCTGTTCGTTAGCCGCGCAAGTGTTATTTTAGCTGTGGCAAAGTATTTCCGCCTCAGCATCGAGTTTGTCGGCTAAAAGTATAGACGATTTACTATCATAGAACTCCTGTAAAACAAACTTCATTTATTAAAAAAAAACTGCATATCACAGATGTACAGCGCTCGGATATTTTATGACAAAGTGTTCCTCTTCATCTATTGAAGAAGAGCGCTAGGATCCTTTCTTGTAATCAGTGAGGTAGAAGTGACGGTGAGGAATTAGTTTAAGAAACAGCATGGCAGAGCAAAAGTACCCTGCTGTGCTATGATATGTCAGATAAACCTTCCGCAGGAGGCGTGTATTCTTGCGTGTCTCCGCCAGTGCCAGCTACATGAAAATAACTAAATACTCTTTCTATATTTCCGCTCCTTTCCATATCGCACTTTTTACCTTGTATTGTACAAAGTGGCTAGAAAGCCAGTGTATGTAAACGCAATTTTCGGTAACGCGATTGATTAGTTGTTTTCATCCAGGATGCGATAGATAGAACATGGACCAGAATGAGGTCAGTACGCTGCCAGATGTGCTTGTTTCTGGGGAAGCGAGCTCGTAGACGGAAGCATTGCTTTTGAGTTGACAATATTTTCTTCATACTTCTGAATTAAATAGTAAGATTAGGACGCAGGGTAGATGTTTGCTCCACAAACAACCGATTAGAGGTTTATAAGAAGTGTTTGATTGTTTCGAGCACTCTTAACTGTAGGAGAGCAGTGAACAGGCCCTCAAACTGTCCACGTGTATTTCGAAAAAGTTTGTAACAATTTAGAGCACTAAGTACTCTACTATGGGAGAGCAGGAAGCCGTCCCGTGGGACCTACCCTTGATGAGACCCTGTCAACACGGAGTACGCCTAGCAACCCACCGCAAGGAAAAACACTGGTTGTCACAAATAGTTAACGTAGATCTACGAAGTAAAAGTTGATAATGGAACGAAGCCTTCTATTTTGTACAGGTTGGCCACCGTTAATTTTGTTCTTCTTAAGCTTTAACTCTTTCATACACTTTGAGTGATGCAGAGTATTGTGTCCCTGTTTTACGTTGATGTGACCTATTATTTTGTTAAAACATATACACACTACGTAAGCTCTGCAGGCAGTATTACGCACGGGTGTCTCACACCTGCCCTATACGACTATAGGCCATGGTAAGGGGAGCCTCGACAGCGTCGATGTGCATGCATGGTAGTAGTGAGATTTAATGTGATTCTAAGACGCTGTTCATGATCCAAAAAAGCGTTAATGTAAATGACGGAGTTAACTCAATGAATGGCAAAAGTAATCAGTAGTTTTCACTTGCTCGCGTTTCTTCCGTCGCCACTCTATGTGAGTCGTTTGCAGCTTGCTCAAGAGTTCTGTTTATAACATTTTAACAAATATTCTGTTGAAGTGCTGCTTTTTCTTTGTTATGCCTCTGAAGCTTATAAGAACGCTTTGGTCTTGGTTTGAAACATATTGTGATAACTTTGGGCTGGCTTCTGCTAGGGGCTCCAAATTTGAATTGAATGTTGTGGAGTTCGACGCGTTTAATTCATCGGGAGTTTACCGCCATAATATATGCAAAAGAATGGACAGGAACCTGGGCGTTATTATGAATTAGAAGTCAGTTTTAACTAACCAAGTTCGAGATAACGAGCTGTTACTGCATCGTATTTTCAAATAGCGGCCACCTCACACACAATAGTGGTGTATACGTACATGTTGCAGCAGCATGTTGCAGTGCCGACTTGCCCAACTAGCTAGGTTGATAATTTCCGTGGACGCTGAGGTTACTTCGTAGATCTATTACTTCTGCGTATAAATAATACTAACTAATAATAACTCACATTCACTACATTTTAAATAAATTGGAGGAGACCAATACCACCGACAAGACAAACGCCAAGAACATGGTGGCTGTTGTCACAGACCGAAAAGGAAACATCACAAGTTTTGCCTGCATAGCCCAAGCCTCCATTACAGAAGCAATGGAGATAGTGATTGCACTGGCGATCAAGGAGGGCAGAGGCGAAAAGCCCCGCTGACAATAATCATGGATTCGAAGGCTACATGAAAAAACTACGAAAAGGGTAGAATATGTGCGAAAGCATTCAAAATTCTAACCAAAGCCCGTAAGGGCTTTCCTATTGAATACACAGAAACCATTATCTGGGCGCCAGGGCACGAGGACGTCACCGGGAGTAAGTTTGCAGATGAGGCGGCTCAAGGCTTCACAAATTACCGAGCTTCCTTGCACACTGCAATAGAGGATCTAACACACCTAGACCATAATTTTTCTGTAATTTTTTAGAATTACAAGGATAATAGAAAACTGTATCCAGCACCGCATAAAAAGCTCACAGCAATGAAATCGGCGGCATGATGAAGACTCCAGAAAAACACATACGTGAACTTAAACAGGCCACATGTTTTCTACCCCACAGCATACAGAGAAATATGTCTGTGGTTAGGGCCTCACCAACTCTTTTTCACATCACGTGGGAGTGTACATTTCACACTGAAGAACACCACGGCATGAACACCACAGATAAACAACGGAAGGCACTGCTGTCTAGCTCGGCCTACGATGAAGAGCTTTGGCTGATCCAACGGGCAGAGAGGATGGCAAGGGCCAGCGGAGCCTTGGAATAGGGGCCCAACCATTTGGAATGCTTCGCTTTGTGTGCAAAAAAAGTTCTCTCTCTCTCTCTCTCTCTCTCTGCCTAAAGCATGCAGAAAAGCGTGCTTTTGCTGCGCTTACGACTTCAGCTTTTATTGCGATAGCAACTATATGGACACTCTCGGGGCCGATTTGTGCGGTTGCTGTCGCCATCACGCTCATGTTCCGGATATATATTGCCGCAACATCTTGCCTTCATTCAAACAACGCGCCCATCAACGCGCGCAAAAGGACACACATGCGCGCCATCTTGTGTTGCGCAGAGACGACGACGATGATGGCACGAGCACCCAGCTGGACCCGGCTGATGTGCGCCACGCGCTCGGGACTTTTCAGGGGAAAAGAAGAAAAAGGCCGCTGAAGGACATCTTTCGTGATAGACTGACACGTTGTTCAACGACCATAGTCACTTGATGTAGTGGGCACAGGTTCACCCTTCTAATAATGAAGTTTCATTATACCCACGAGCGCTTGAACATCGCCATAAAATATATATATATATATATATATATATATATATATATATATATATATATATATATATATATATATATATATATATATATATATATATATATATATATATATATATATATATATATATATATATATATATATATACCTATATATACATATATATATATATATATACATATATATATATATATATATATATATATATATATATATATATGCCAACAAATATAGTGCATTCCGTTAGAGCAACTTTTTATTTAGGGCGAACCTGTGCCCGTTAACTCAAGCTACACCACTTCTTGAGAACATGTCCTACGCTCATTCATCCGAACTTCGCCGACGTCCTCTTCACACCTCTGTTCTCGTGCCGATCGTTCTATGAGGCCACCAGTCTTCCACAGCACGTGGTATGGTGACACGTGCTGTTCAGTTGCAGCGCGTGCTTTGCTTACCTGCTGTGTGGCGGAATATACAAAAGCAGGAACCGGCCTGTCAGTACAGAAGCAACTTGTCGCAATATATATATATGAATATGTATTATTACCATGTATTATATATATATATATATATATATATATATATATATATATATATAGTGTTTGTGCGTGTGTGTGCATGCGTGTAGTACCCACATAATAAAATAAAACAGAAGATGAAAATTCTAAGGCACCCTCCAGGTGTTCGAACCAGCAACTTCTCGCTCCTCAGCGTGCTGCAATAACCGTCTAGGCTACTCTTTTCATACTGTTCATCTCACAAACAGCGAGCTATGTACACACATCATTCTGTGAGGCAAATAACTTTCCATGCTATAGGTGGCAGCAACAAGCAATGAGCACGACCAGGAAGCATGAGTGGCGTCCACGCATACACGTGAACACAATTTGTGCTTTCAGAACGTGAATTAGATGGCTGGTTGAGCTAGCGGTTGACCCTTAAACCAGGGTAAAAATATGGTGCATTTATAAAGGCCTTTGCAAGTGAGAGCAGCGTCATTAGCTAAATTTTGTATTGTGTAGCGGAAGCTTTGAATAATAGTAGCCTTTGAAACACGGGAACTGCCAAAGGAGAGACTGGTTTAAATACGCACCAATTACAAAACAGACAGTAAGACATAGAACAAAAAGAGGAAGAGTAAGAAACAGAAAGAAATACGGGAAAAGAGATAAACAAATAGAAATAGTGCAGAAAAAAGCAAAATTAAAATAAAAAGAAATAAAGAGAGAAAGAAAGAATAAAAGGCGAAGAGAAAAAAATTAAGGCTGCACAGATGCACTTTGTTTGGTGAGTCACGCAACACTCGGACCCGCTTGATCTAGTGAGATAAGTGACTGCTAGAGGGCGCACTTGCATACAGCACTGGCGTTTGGCGCGCTTACTTTCTCTTTACTGCGACTCGCACAGTGAACACTCTTCATTACCGCTCCACATCATGAACACTCCAGAAGTCAAAGGAGCAGCGCAGTGGGCTCGCAACGCAGCAGACCAATGCGAAGAGGACTCACTCGTCGTTAAGCGAACCCGGAATCATAGGCCAGCGAAGCAGAAGCGAGGAGGGTATGCTGTTAAACAAACCGGTCACGTCTTTATATTATGGTGGAGGATTCAATGTTCACTCGGTAAGCCTCTTTACATTATTCACTTTGTTAATATGGTTCTTTTCGCTCACAGAGAGAGAGAAAGAGAGAGAATAAACGTACCTTTCAATGAATGGGGCCCTCAGTACAGGGCTCCATTGCCCTGCGCGACCCTGCAAGCCCGTTGGACCAGCTGCTGCTGTTGCTGCCGGTGTATGCTGACCAGTGCAGACTTCCAGGAGGAAAGAGTGGGGTTAGGAATGGGAGGAAGATCCTGTGGAGCACAAAATTCCCACGCAGAGTGGTCGACACTGATGTTTAGCTCACAACCAGGAACGATGACGCCACCGCCACGATTACCGAAAATCCTGCAGAACTAGCTCTTTAACGATGCCATTGAAGCGCACGGTTATAATTTAACAGAACTTTTAATGAGGCGATAAGCTAAAGAAATAAACCAACGAATTCTTCTGGTACATACTACCATCAACACAATTCGCTATATTCTCAAAGACTTTCATTGTTGTGGATGAGTTAGGGCAAAGTACCAGAACACGTAGTATGGTTGTGCATGTCAGAGCGAGTGCATGCTGCGCCTATGTGTTTGGCTCCATTAGCAGTGGCTGCATGCCGTTACGTCCCCATTCTTCCTTAGAAACACGTCCTTTTTGTGAAATATTGTTCTTGAGCATGAAAGCAAACTATCCCCACAGGTGAATTCTAAGCATCACCTACACTGTGAATGACCCCTCCCCCTTTTTGTTCACTTAGCCTTACTATTTATTTAAGTTTAATCATCTCGATGTCATGAATGTCCTGTCTCTGTTGTTCAATTTCGCATTGTACGTTACTGCATATGCAATAAGTTCTTTTCCCTGTATATAACAGCTTGCATTGTACATACACATTGTTTACCATTGTCCATTTTTATGTGTGCACATAAGATGTGTATGTTATATCCGGAAATAAAATTCTCTTAAACGAGGTGTTCTTTGTCATCAAAGAAGATCCTGGATACAGCCCACATTGGAATCAGTCAGGAGCGCTCCCAGTTCACCGCCCGGGCACCACAGCGTTTCGCAGTGGGAGCCCGGGCTCAACCATGCCATCGGTGACCTATGCCACGCCTCCGCCGAAAGCCCACTGTTTCGTCCTTAGTGCTCCAGAAGGCAGTACTGTCGACGATGTCATCGATGCTCTTGAAGCTGTAACTGCGCCTGCCAGAATCAAGTCCTACAAACATATGGGAGGTGTAAAGTTCAGTGCTGCCGCCTCAAGCGAGACTGCAGCAATGAAATTGAAAAATCGAGGTGCCATCCTGCTCAACGGCGAGTCGGTACCCCTTGTCACCATAGGACCCGAAATTGTTCACGTATCTATTTTTCGAGTTCCACTGTGGGTCGAAGATGCAGCGCTTGCCTCTGCTCTCTCGATCTACGGAAACGTGCAGCAAGTACACGAGCGAGCATTCAAGGGGAGCCCAGGAGTGGGTACAGGCATCCGGGTGGCTCGTGTGGAAACGAAGAAGCCAATAGCGAATTTCTTGTCGGTCCAAAGCCACACGGTGATGTGCGATTACCGAGGCGTTAAAAAGGTGTGCTCTTGGTGCCGCTTACCAGGACACATCGGAAAAGACTGCGCCACCCCCTGGTGCTCACGTTGCAGCATTTTTGGCCACACCACGGAGGGGTGTATGAAGCTTTACCGGAGGTGCGCAGGGAATCATGCAACAGTTGACTGCGTAAGACCACGACCTTTTGCAGCAGCAGCACCTGGTGATCCAGTTAGAACCTGGTCATGTTTTGCGTCGCGGACCCCTGAAGAAGAGCAAGCACCTGCGCGGGAATGGGACAGCGAAAGTGTGACCTCACATGTTAGTTCCCAAGCAGACGATGAAGAAAAGTTGGAAAACCTGGTTCCTACAGCTTAGAAGGCGTCTTCAGCTTTCCACACAAGCAATGAAATCGACGACACCTCGCCGGAAGCAGCGGATGACCGCGACGCATCGGAGCCCGCTGTTCCTGCCTCGTTTCCCGGCAGGGGTCACACACGCTCCAGCGCGGACTCCGGGGGCTCTGCCGAGGGCTCGAATACACCACGTTCATCAATGAGTAGTGGTACGCGAGCTACACAATGTCCTGAAGACCACTTTTCCAGACAAGGCCCTATACAACTGACAAGCACCCGGATGAGCAAGCTCTGCGTTCAGGCCCGAACTCTGAATCTGACCAACCCCCTCCACACGTTCACTGGCTCTATCGCCGGAGTGAACCCTGCTTGCAGCCCCATGGACATTGATCGCAAGACGGCGACACGCGTACACCCCTCCACCACGTACTCGGAAAGTTCTGAAAGTGGGGTGAGTAAGACCCACAAATTCCCCCATGCTCTGATGCAGTCAGAGCAAATTTCGCCATAGTCACGATAGCTCCTTGAGTGCTTGCCCCAGCTTTTCCTTTTGTTTTTACATCAGCGCATGCTCTATAAATAATGTCGACAGTTCATTTTATTTCCGTAAATGTTGGAGGCTTTAGAAACCTAGACAAGCAGGAACGAAGCAGCGAGAAGTTATGACCTTAGCCAGAGCATGTCATGCAGATATTCTTTTTCTTCAAGAAGCTAACTTCCGCTCACCCTATGATGTTCAATCCTTTTGTTCCTGTTTTCGTGTGAATGCCTTCTTTTCAACAGACTCGTTTATGTGTGGTGTTGTAGTCGTATTTAGCACACCTGTATTTTGCCGGGGTGCCCATTGTCACTACGGTTTTGACGGTCGAACTCTGCCCGTGGACTTCAACCTTCATGGCCAGCGTGTAAGGGCACTCGTTATTTACGCTCCAGCCCAACGTGCCAACACCTCTGGTTTCTTTGACTCGCTCGATTCTTTTTTGTTCGACAATTACCCCACCATTTTTTGTCGCGGATTTTAATTGTGAGGAAGATCCGTACAGGTATGTAAGCGGACGTCACCAGGGCAGGCCATATAGCGGGGCCCGCGCACTGAAGCAGCTTAGTGGCAATTTCAAGCTAAGAGATGCGTGGCTTAGTATCCACGAGGACATGTTTGGTGCGATATGGTAACGGGGCACAAATATGAGCCACCTAGGCCGTTTCTACTTCCCTGAAGTATTAGCTACGCATTTCAGTAGTCGCGAAATCTTGAATTGCCTCGAAGACATACCGCTTATTTCAGACCACTTCTTGGTGTCCGTAAAAATGTGTTTCGATCAGCCTGCCCAATTTAGGAGCCAATAAAAAATAGACACAACAATTGTACATGATCGAGAATGTGTAGCCTCTTTGCGCTTAACACTGGAAGGCTTGTGCAAGCGCACAGCAGCATCGTGTGACTGGGATACTTTTGAAGGACAGCTTTCGCACTGAAATAATTAAAGCAGGCAGAGTTTGAAAACAGCAACTAACGACTGAAATTAACTACACACTTCAAAAAGCGCGCATAGTTCGGAGGGGCGAAACACTAACGTTTGCTATGCAAGATTATCTGAATCAGTTGCAGGCACGATATGAACTCCTGCTCCGCCTTGGCTTCCGTACAGCGGCGCTGTCGTTTGTAAATGGAAGGCCCGTTGCAGATCCTGCTGTTCTCCGAAGTGTCCGTAACGGCTTTCTTGAAGAACGAGCCACGGTTCCATATGTTGAGATGTCCAGTGGTGCACAATATGATTGAGCAGGGGATATAGTGACCATTTTCAAAACACACTTCAACACCCTGTTCACGACAGAGGACACAAGTATAGGGGACCATAGCATAGCTATACGCGAGTTCTGCTCGGGTATCCCTTTTATACCAGAAGAGTGCCGTGATAGTTTATGTAGTCCGATAACACTGGCGGAACTACATCTTGTGCTGAAACAAATGAACGCTTCCGCAGCAGCAGGTCCTGATGGCCTACCACGAATTTTTAGGAGACATTTTTTTAGGGAAATGCATGTCCACCTTTTGTCGATGCTTAACCGGATTCTCGCTGATGGGATTCGACCAGAAACATTTCGTGAGAGCAGAGTCATCCTTCTGCTGAAGAGTGGTGGTGGAGCGTCAAACCCAAAGACATGGAGACCAATATCTTTACTGAACTCTGACTATAAGATATTAACTGCTATTTTAGCGCATCGCATATCATCCGTCCTACCTGAAATAATCAGTAATGTGCAAACTTGTGTTCCAGGTCGTACAATTTTTTTTCACTTGATTTGAGCCGTGATCTGTTCACGTTTGCTACAAGAACACAAAAATCAGGTGTTTTTGTCTCCCTCGACCAAGAAAAAGCTTTCGACAGGGTTAAGCACAATTATCTTTTCGTCATGTTGGAATGCTTTGGTTTTCATGCTCGTATTGTCGAGGTTCTTTGCTTTATACTGACCTGGAAGCTTGCTTAGTAGTGAATGGCCACACAACTGAACCCATCGCTGTGAGTCGCGGTATAAGACAAGGTGGCCCGCTCTCGGCGCTTTTTTTTGTAGTCAGTATGGAACTTCTGCTAAAACAGATCAATTGATGTAGTTGAATACGCAGATTCCCCCTTACTGGCTTGAGTGAAGTAAAAGTGGCAGCCTTTGCCGACGATATTTCACTTTTTCTCGGGAATATGACTAGCTACATGTATTTCTTGCAACTCTTTCACACCTACAGCAGCATCTCGAAAGCACAACTCAATCCAGATAAGAGTAAAACAATACGCTTTGGTAGCTTCGCTGAACGGTTTCCCGATAAATTCCACTAGGTAGACGGAGTAAAAGTTCTGGGGGTGACCTTTCTTGCGTCCGGTGAAGTTGCCCGTTCCACCTGGAATGAAATTGAGTGCAAAGTGAATAAACGTATTGAGATTGCGGGGACTTTTCATTTACCTTTTACTGAACGTGCGTATCTCATCCAGTCATGTATAGGAGCTTCCCTTTTTTACGTAGAAAAAGTTGCACGGCCACCTCGGCGAGTTTTGCTAAGAGTAGCAACCGCATGTGGTTCCTTCTTTTGGGATGGCCATGCGGAAAGCGTCACCAGAGCACTAGTCCGCCTACCAACAAAAATGGCAGGTTTTAGCATTCCCAACTTCGAAGTTATGTGTCGTGTGTCGGCCTTGAGAACCACATGGGAACTCATCTCAAATACGACATACCGAAAACGAGAGCTCACAGAGTACCTGTTGAGAACTTCCCATCGTTTCTTTGGATTAGCAGACGAGACAGGACCGGCAGATGAGCGGCCACCGCCCTACTATGCGTACGTGGTGAAATCTCTGCATTTTTAGCAAAATAACTTACCAGGCTGTGAACTAATGAACGTGTCACCCACTGAAATATGTGAATGTATTGCTGTAAAAACTTTAAACGATGATCAGCGCAAGAAACGCCTCAAAGGTCGACGCTGGTTCATGAAAACCATGACCCTAACCCCAGAAGTCCGAGACTTCACTTGGTTGAGGGAATAGCAGGCGTTGACAACAGCCGACCGCCTTGCGGCGTGGGGTGTGGCACCCTCCGCCTCATGTCCGCAGTGCGGCCGGACGAAAACTCTAAATCATGTACTTCACAAATGTCCTGTAGCATGTACTTTCTGGCGTTTGGTGACCAGCATGTTTCAAGTTAGCATGCAATGGCAGTCACGGCACGGATACATTTTTGTTGAGTTGATGATGTGTATTGGTGCTTTTGTATTGTGGAAGCAGAGGGGACTGTCATGCCTGCGGGGACGCCCTCAGAGAGCCATGTTTCCTCTGCTACATCGCTTAAGCACCATGATGTTAACACATCTGCACGAACAGTTACTCATTCTGGGGAAGGAAGCTTTCCTCCTGCGGTGGTCAACATGATTTATTCTTCTCAGAAAGAACAAAGTGTCCGTGCATTGCCTTCATTACTGAGAAGGTAGGCTAGTGTTTGTGATTTCACTGAACCTGCGTTTAGTATTGTATAAGTATTTGTTTATTTATTCTTAACGCATTTTTTGAAATCTTGTTTTTTGTTCATTTTCATGAATAGTGCGTGCCCCTGAGAATTGTTTTCTTTATGCACGTTGGAATTTCTGTTTGCAGGTACAAACGATTCCTGTTGTGCATTTGAATGTATAATAAGATATATTGGCAATGTATTGAGAACGAACAATCAAACACATAAATGTCTTTTGTGTATGTATAAGTTTTTCAGAAATAAAATTCTCTTAAACACGGGTGTCTATTGTCTCCTATTCTATTTGTCCTCAGTCTTGAGCCATTTTTGTGTGCTCTAGAAGGAGATTCGCGTGTCCGAAGTCTTGTGCTTTTAGGCAGCAGTGTCGTGAAAGTTACAGTCCTTGCTGACGACATAACTCTGTTTTTTTTTTTTTAGCTGAAGGTAGTCTTTCACATAGCCTGCGTTTATTCTTTCAGTATGGGGCCATTTAAGGTGTAGCGCCAAAATTCTTTTAAGCCCAATATTTGTTCATTGGCTCTCCAAACTCCAGACCACGGCCGGACTAGAGCAGGGGCACGCGCGCACTCTCTTACGGCCTGCGCTTCGTGTCTAGTTCCCACCTTATACCGCCACTAGTTCATGGCGCTGCGGCCCAACCCTCGCTAAACCTTGCTAAAATCAAGGAGGCTACGCTCAGCGAGTTTAACGTGGCAACCTTTCTGGTCTTATAGTGCTCTAAGATCGTCTCTATGTTACAAGTTTTCTTTAATAGGCCTCAAAAGTGGGCACGGGAGCAGCGCCAACGGCGTCACATTAACCCGTGTTGTTTTCGCCATGCAGGCTTTGCTTGCATTGCTCGTGTCATGGCTGCCCGTGGTATCGTAGTGCTCCGATTGCTCGTACGCACTCCAGCAAAACGTGGTTGGAAACAGCCACTACGCCTGCGTGCAGCTCCTAGGAAGACCTGACAACGCAACTTTCATCGACCCCGACACATGGATGGAACTTGACCTTCGGTTCCCAGCCCAATCTTCAGCGACATCATCTTCCCCGGCACACATATACGAGCTGCCTCCCCCGGCAGGCTTCAGTGGGCACAGGAGCAGCGCCAACGGCGTCGCATTCACCCGTGTTGTTTTCACCATGCAGGTGTGTAACAAGTATTCATTGCATGCTAGAAAAAATGATGATCCATTCCTATTGCTGTTCCCGTGCCCACGGGTGTTGTGCGAGATCGTTGCTGAGTGTTTTTCTATGGCCTCATTACTGCTGTGTTCAGGTGACGTAGAAGAGAACCCCGGGCCTACTACTCGCTCTGAATCATTGTTAGAAGTTGAGTCATTGCCTGATAACCCCGCTAAACAAATGAAAATTGTGTTTCAACTGCTGAAAGACATTCATTTACGCTCATCTCAAAGTTCGAAGAGTCAAGCAGAATTAGTAACAGAAGTAAAAACGATTAGGACCGGCCAAAAAGGAATCGAAACAACAATGACAAATATACAAAGCCGATTAGATCAAATTGAAAGCAAGTTAAGGGATCTCGATGCCTTTAGTGATCGACTATCTACCGCCGAGAAATCTATAGAAGAACTAACCACTGAAAATAACCTTTTGCAGTTGCGTCTAAACGAACTAGAAGACCGGTCTCGCCGTAACAACTTAATATTTCATGGTATCCCTGACGCCAAAGAACCCTGGAAAGAAACTGAGTCGAAGCTAAATACCTTGCTAGCCGATGCAAATATGTCCCTCCCCAGTAACGCCATCGAACGGGCCCACCGTCTCGGTACGTACTCCCCAAACAAGTGTCGCCCTGTCATAGCAAAACTTGCCAGTTTCAAAACAAAAGAGCTTATTCTGTCGAAGCGAAAACATTTCAAAGAAAGTGACATATCTGTATCCGAAGATTATTCACCCTGCACTCGAATTGCTCGTAAAAAGTTAATTGAATTTGGCAAAAACTACCCCGGATCCCCCGATTTTCAACTGCGCTACACTAAACTGCATCTCAACCGCAAAATCTACATTTATAATGCAGCTAGCGATAGCATCTAACAACTTCCATCAAGTAGCCGAAGCTTTGGTCCTACTAACGACACTTTGCTACGAACGTCACCGTAGGTATACGCAAGGGGCAGTGGCCGACAGACTACGCCTCGTGTTTCTGTACTTTTTACTAACATAAGAAGCATTTTAAACAAACACAACTCGTTATCAAGCGCAATAGACTCATGTTCTGCCCACATAATCGCATTAACTGAAACTTGGCTTCCTGAACACGTGCGTGATTCGGAAATTTTCGTAAATACGTCACATTTCACAGTCTATCGATGTGACAGAACGGAGCGCCGAGGTGGCGGAGTGTTGCTAGCTGTTTCGCGAGACATTCCTTCATCTCCCATTCATGTGGACAGTAACCTAGAAATAGTTTTCTCGTTATTAACGCTCGGTCATCTCAAAGTAATCATAGGTGTGTGCTACCGTTCACCATCTTCGTCCTCTACGTTCGTTAACGAATTGCATGATTCTGTCAATATTATTATCAGTCGATTTCCATCGTATCCATTGTTTTTTCTTGGTGATTCTAACTTCCCAAATATCATATGGCATACCTCCCCTCCGGTTTTATCACCCTCTTCAGCGCTTTCTAAAGATTTCCTAGATTTTTTTCTGTCTTCTCTTTGTCACAGTTAGTTACCGAACCCACCCGAGTCTCATTTACTACGACAAACACTCTTGATTTGATTTTAACCACCCATCCAGACTATGTTTCAACTATTACCTGTTTACCAAGTATTATTGACCACTCATTGCTCACCTTTGACTTACACGCTACCCCTCCTAAAAGCACCAGAATGAAAAAAACTATTTGCGATTACAAAAAAGCTAACTTCGATGCTATCAATCGTGAATTATCTGAATTTACCGACGTCTTTCTGACCGATTTTAACAACCGTTCCGTTCAGTCTAACTGGGATATGTTTGCTGCCGAAGTTCATCGCCTCACCGTCAAGCACATACCAACCTACGCTATTGCTAGTCACTCACAATCTCCATGGTATAATACCACTATCAAACGCCTGTCTAACAAGAAAAAACGCCTTTATCGTTCAGCTAAGCGCTCGCCAACTAACGAACGATGGGCCGCTTACAATACCGCATCTAGTATTTACGTCAGGGCACTCAAACAAGCTAAAGATAACTTCGTCTCTAATGTATTGCCGTCAATGTTAAAAACAAATGTAAAAACGTTTTGGCGCGTTATCGATCCCCCAAAAGATAATTACATCTTATTGCAAGACTCATCTGGTGACACAGTTCCCATCAATCAGTGTGCAACAGCCCTCAACAACACATTTGCTGCCCAGTTTACAAAAACATCTGATGTTCCATTTCCTTCCACCTTTTGCTACAATCACCTCCCCATGCCACCAATCTTAGTAGACATTTCTGGTATCGCTTCCCTTATCAACAAATTAAGCAACCATTCTTCCCCTGGTTATGATTTGATTACTAGTAAATTTTTAAGAAATACTGTAGAAATTAGTTCCATCATATTAGGCAAGATATTCCAACAATCACTCGACACTTCTACTCTTCCATCTAAATGGAAAATCGGGAAAGTAGTTCCTATTCATAAATCTGGTAGTAAAAGTTCCCCTGCTAATTATCGTCCCATTTCCCTTACCAGTACGTGCTGTAAGCTATTAGAGCACATCATATTCACAAACCTTGTAAATTTTCTTGAAAGTAATTCCTTCTTCACGTCATCTCAGCACGGCTTTCGTAAATCATACTCCTGTGATACACAACTGGTATCATTTACTAACAGATCACACCGCATTTTGGACAACTCATCACAAGCTGATTGCATCTTTTTGGATTTTTATAAAGCATTTGATAAGGTATGTCATAAACTTTTACTTCACAAACTAAGCCAACTGAAACTTGATCATAACGTGTTTAAATGGATTGAATGTTTTCTCACAAATCGGTCACAATTTGTTTACGCTAACGGGTATAATTCTTGTTTTGCTGAAGTACACTCCGGCGTTCCGCAGGGATCGGTTATTGAGCCTCTCTTATTTTTTTATTTATATTAATGACCTCCCCTGCCACATTAAATCCAGAATTCATTTATTTGCTGATGATTGCGTTATTTTTCGTGAGGTAAATAACATAATTGATTCGTGTACTCTTCAATCAGACCTTAACACTGTTGATAACTGGTGCCGTACATGGTTAATGGAATTGAACATAAACAAATGTAAAGTCATGCGCGTGTCCCGCAGTATTTGCAGTCAATTTACTTGATTGATTGATTTGTAGGGTTTAACGTCCCAAAACCACCATATGATTATGAGAGACGCCGTAGTGGAGGGCTCCGGAAATTTTGACCACCTGGACAGTCAATTTACTTACTACTTAAACGACATACCTCTTGAATCTACTAACTCGTACAAGTACTTAGGCGTCCACATAACATCCAATCTCTCTTGGGCAATGCACGTCGAACAAATAATCAACAAAGCTAACCGTACGCTTGGGTACTTACGCCGTAACTTTTCCAGAGCTCCATCTTCATGGAAATTAGCCCTGTACAAAACATTAATACGACCTAAACTAGAATATGCTTCTTCGATTTGGGATCCCAGCCACATTTTTTTTTTGGAAATTAATTTAATTTAATTACATCGCTTGAGCTACTTCAGAATAATTCCACACGCTTCATATTATCGAACTACAATCGCACTGCCAGTATATCTGCAATGAAAAATAATCTGTCCCTGCCTACCCTGTCACTTCGAAGAAAAGTTTCCCGCCTATCAACTTTTCATAAATTGTATCACCACCCCATCTTGCGCGACGTACTTATTTTGCAACCCCAGTATTTTTACAACCGTGTCGATCACCGTCACAAGGTTGGAATTATCACCTATCGTACTAACACAGCTGCGCAGTCGTTCCTGCCTCGTTCTTCTCGCGAGTGGAACCACCTTCCCCCTGAAATTGTTGCTATTAATGACAACCATCTTTTTCGTGATACCGTAGCTAACATTGTATACGCAGGACCTATTTAATGTATTTTTTGTTTGTACGCTGACTTTAGCTTATATTCGTTCTAACGCTGTATTTTGCCCTCCCCACCATGTACCTTGTGTTATTCAATGTAATCCACTCCCCTCTGTAATGCCATTTGGCCCTGAGGGTATTATAAATAAATAAATAAATTCAAGGCAAATTTTATTAGAGATTATGTCACCATCGTCTAAGTAAGATATTTCATCAAAAACAACTATCTTACTTTATGACTAACGTGTGCGGGTTTCCTCCTCGATGATAATTCAAACACGTGCGGCTGGTTAGAAGCGAGGCGTCGACTGAGGGCTACGCTTCGTCTCTAGTTACCACCTTTACCACCACTAACTAGTTCGTGGCACTGCGAGCCCACCCTCACTTGCGACGTGATGTGAAAAATCTGCCCTATTTTTTTTTCTCTTTAGGTGCGCAGGCCGTAAAGGAGTGCGCGCGTGCCGCTCCTCCAGCCCGGCCATGCCCAGACTTATCTCCGCTTCCCCTATTCAACCAGCTGCGTCTCTCCCAATCGCGGGTATTCTATATAACTACTATGGCTTCTGTAAATCCGTTTGTTTAAACGCTCTCGACGAAGCAAAACAAAAAGTTGAGCACGCACGGGATTTCGACTTTTCGGTTCTTGAGCGGAAGTACCTTGCGCAGACTGTGTTCTGCGGGCCCATTTGGTACCTTCCTCACGTGGTGCAACCACCTTTACGTATTGTAAGATCACTGCAGTCTGCTTTGTGATCCTTCTTTTGGTACGGTGGCAGTGAGTTGGTTTCTCGTGCGGCGTTAGGACAGCAGCGTTCCCAGGGAAGCTTTGCTTTCCCTTCGGTGTCAATAGGCTGCCGGTTAATGGCCCTGCGTTTCCTGTTGCGCCTCGTACAAAGAGAGAAATCCCCCGCGCAAACTCTGGCATATTTTTTGGCACTCACCTTTGGTATTTGATGCCTAATGTGTACCCCAATTGGGGTCCACAATCAGTAACACTTCCTTCGTTTGATGCAACAGCTGTCGCATTTTGTCGTCATATACAGTCGACTTGTCCTGATGTAGATGTGTTGGACAATCCTATCGCTGACACAACAGCCGCTTTGTTGCTCCCGTTAGTTCCTCCGGCACGGCACACCCAGTTTAGTCATGTGTCTTGGAGTGCACTGACGGCATCATTTCTGCCTGACCACTTCCGCGACTTCATGTGGTGGCTGGGTTGGGGTGTTCTTCGTACCCTTGACCGCCTCAAAAGGTGGAGAAATAGTCCGGTCAGCGACATGCCCGAACTGCTTCCTACGGGAAACAAATAAGCATGTTTAAGACAATGCGTCGTTGCTCGTGTTTTCTGGTGGGCCGTGCATACTGGAGTTTGCGGCCTTGGAGTTAATAACTTTGTCTCTTCTTGGCGTCGTTCTCGAGGCCGCTTCATCTGACTTCTCATTGTTGCTGGTGCCTACTGTGTTTGGCGCAACCGCTGTGAGGCGGTGGCAGCAGGTCGTCGCAATCGCGCCCTATTCCCCATTTTGGAGATACTGTACAAAGAACTATTATCTGTTTTATCGGAGAAACCCTTCTTTCTTGGTGAAGAGGAATTCCTTCAACACTGGTCCTGCCCCTTTGTGTTTGTCTGCGAGAGACATGTAAAGCTTGTTTTCAGGCCTGCCTGGTTTTGGTAGGTTAATGTTTGTTGAGAACTCGAACAAACACCTTGTAAATACTATGTAAATATCTGACATATAGATATCTACGTTTCATTTGTGCGTCCTTAGTTTGCCATGTAATGTGTATATTTAGACATATTTTTGTTACAATGTTTGGTGTCTCTTTGCATGTTATGTTCCGTCGCGATGTTCTGTTGCATTGTAATTAATGTTCGCTGTTCGTGAGAATAAATTTCTGTAAACACGGGTGTGAAGCCCCCAGAATGGCTTTATGCTCTCCCATAGTAGGGTACCTAGTAAACATATTTGCTCAGCGCAAGATTACAAGTAGTTACTACGTAACTACAGAAGAAGAGACAAGAACAGAAAGAGCGCTGACTTCAACTGAAATTTTCAACTTAAGTGCCTGCTCCGTTGACATCAAGGATCTTTACTACTATTCACCACATCACACGCTACTAGAGTGCGTTGTGGACTGCATTGGCAACTTCGGATCAGTTGCGTTCCAGAATGCTGCGGGCATAACAGTCAGTGGCTTTCTTGAGCTCGTCGGCATTTACTTAAAGACAACGTTTGTATCATAGAACGAAGGCACTTTTCTTCAAAAAAGAGGAGTGTGCATCGATTCATGCATAGCACTCGTTTTAAGTGACATTTTTCTCGCTCACCATGGCCGACTCTTGACTAGCCACCTCGACAGAACGGCTGTCGTAAAGGTGTTTCATTTTGTTGAATATTTTCTTGTGCTTTTATACTGCTCTGATCGGGTCTTCGAAGCTGCCGTTTCAAACGTATTATTACGTTTTTTCGATGAGTGCATGGCAGTTCTTTTCAGACGCATGAGCTTCCGCAGGATGCTTCGTTAAGGTTTTTGGATTTTAGATTAAACATGTCAAGTGATCACCTTTGCTGGAAATATGAGCCCAGAGGAAGCAAACCTCTTCTACCGTATTCGTCGGCTCATTCAAAGCTCCTAAAGAGAGGGATTGCTAATCATTGTTTATAAATGCCTTCCGAAAATCTTGCGGCCACTCGTTAATCAGCAGCTTCGATGAGCAGGCTTCCCGCCTGATCAGCACTGGTTTCCCCGATCATGTGCTGGCCTCGTTGGCGCAAAAGTTGCTTAGGACAAGTAAACAGGGACGAGAAGCACCAGTGAACTGCGTGGCTAGTAGCTCAAAGCGCGTGGCTGTGATTCCCTATCTACATAAGATTTCTCACAATTTGAAAAAGATAGGTGATAAGGTAGATGTGAAGGTGGTTTTCTCTGCCACAGATAAGCTTTTGGCGCTCAGCAAACGGGTGGAACTAATGTGCACGTGCCATCATCAGGATTAGCTTAAACATTGCCTTGCGAATACAATTAGTATGACAAATGTTTGCGGGCTGGCGTGATGCCTAAGCCAAAGTCTACATTATGTAAACAGCCCCTTGGTGTGCAGTTGCGTAATAATTATACTGCTTGCGAACATATGCTTTCAACACCAACACTGTGGTGCATTTACCTATAAATTATGATCCGGTCCATATCCACCAAACTGCGCAATTACACACTCGCGTATAGAGATTCTTGGGCACCCGGACACTAGCATTTCCTTCAATATGGCCAGATATTTTCAGCCTTGTCAGAGAGTGTAATATTATTATAATTATTATTATTATTATTATTATTATTATTATTCTCGTTGTTGTTGTTGTGTTTTTGTTGTATCTCGCAAAGCATCCAACGTTCCCATTTCATACGCTGTCAATACTGTGTCGTTATGTAAGGTTCATGAGACCAGAGATTTTATTCTTCTTTTTGATAAGATGCTGAATTTTTTCTACTTCCATTAAATGTGCTGCCATGCGAGGCCTCCGTTCTCTCCTTGTTTGCAGAATATCTATGGAGAATCCGGTTCTCCTACAGCCTTCTACAAATGGTACACCGTGATATGCTGTGCTCAACTTGAGTACAAATGCATATCTGATCTGGAATGGCCTTGCTAAATCCAGCAGTAACGTCACTGAGTGAGTCGAGAAAAAAATCATGAGCACTTACCCCCATCGTTTCACTAGAGTCCTTTCAACACTGCTAGAATATTATCTTTGCCATCACTTAACGGCCGACAAAATCGCGCTGAGCTGTTATTTCTTTACAAGCTAGTTGAGGAGTAGATATTCACCCTTCTCGGTTGTAATACTTTTTAAACTCCGCGTAAGTTATCCAGAGAGAATCAACCGTTGCATGTACCTGCCAGCTTCTTCCAACATTCTATCCTTTACATAATACCGAGTCTCTCTAACGTCAACTTTCTTGATTGTTATGTTTTTCATAGTCTACAGTCATTTTTTGTCAGTGAGGGCTACCCTGTCCTAACATAGATTTGCACATGCACAGATTCTTCCCTTGTGCGTCTTTCAGGAAGTCTTCCGCACGGTTGTGTACATTCCACATTATTTTTCAGTCCCATTTCATGAATATCTACTCTTTCACTTGTTTTTCCCAATATGCGTTGATTTCTTTCGACTGCTCGTTTTTGCTCTTTTTATTGATTTCTTTTCTGTGAACAGTCTATAATTTATTGTTTCTTACTTTTGTTTTATTTTTGCGCGCGCCAGCACAAAAGACCCTATGGTTGTTCTTGGATACGTTAAGAAATGATTGATTGATTTTTGGTTGATTATTAATAATAATAATAATAATAATATTATTATTATTATTATTATTATTAATATTATTATTATTATTATTATTATTATTATTATTATTATTATTATTATTATTATTATTATTATTATTATTATTATTATTATTATTATTATTATTATTATTATAAATGCATGAGAAGTAAGATGAAAATCTGGCTGGAACGCGTCTTGGTAGCCAGCGTACACGAAGCAGTGATTTCAGCTCCACGGAATGCTTGTCTCAAAGGTCCCGCACGGGCAGCTTTCTGGGCACGCGGAAGGAAGTTGAGGTCCATTGTCGCAAAAAAACTCGCCTGACTGCACTGCAGCTGTTGACAAGTTTGCAAGGGGTGCGCACAGTAGAAAATACAAAAAAGGGCACCAGTCGGAGGGATGGAAAATTAGGAGAGCGTTGTTCGAAAAAGCGCGTGTAGGTGCCGTGCGGCCCTGCCGTTGCCTACAGCAGTCAGTCGACACAGCTGGAAAGAAAGTGCCACGGTTCAATTCAAGTGAAGACGAATGAAATAGTTTGCGCAAACATTCAGTCGTATGGTAATAATATTGCTTGAATAATTGTTAAAAAATGATAGGTCGGTCGCCAATAAGCTCAGGATATTTTAGTTACAGTGAAAAGTGCGTAAATAATTGATCTCAAGAAGTAATGTATGTTTCATTGTCAATCCTGCACTGTATTCATTTGCGCCATTGTTGCTTTTTCGCTCGCCTGAGTCATAGGACCACTGCTGATCGAATTTGTCACTTTTCATTCCTCTTGCTCTTATTTAGTGTTCAACTACTGCTCCAATTTACACAAGATAATCACGCTGCTCTCAGGAATCTACTTCGCTGTACGTGGCGAAATTGTGGATGGACGTGGAAGTGTTTTTGTGTGTCTGTGCGTGTGTACGCCACTGGATTGGTGATCGTCAACTCTCCGTGCGAAGAGAAAATGGACGCTCATGCTTGCGGGCAAGCGTTCTTTCACAACTTCTTCCAAAAGCAGTATGAATTAACGTGGTGTCTTTATATTGTCAATAGGTTATCAGGATTAACAGGTGCCTTGAAACACAAGTCCTGGTTAAATGTTAGGGTAAGTTCATCATTTTCATTATCTTCGCACGTTGTTCGTAAATATTATGATAACTCAGAAAACATAGTGCATTGCATACTTCTTGAGTAAATAACTTCATACTAATTGTGGTTACGTCATTAGGCTGTTTTGTTTAAGCGATACGACAACATTTTTTTTACTTCCGTAGTGTGCTCTATTTAGTCAAAAGCTCTGCACCAGGAAAACATGGGTTTCGTGCTAATGTATTTTTTATAAATATATTGATTTATATATACTTGTCTGTATATTTCTCATTTTAACGCTTCGGGAATTACCAAGGATAAATTACAACTTGCGCAATTACAAATAAAAAACAGTTGCATATCTCCAACTCCAAGGGTGTCATAAGGTTTACGAGCCCACGTTTGAATTTCTCTTTCGTTTGAATTTGTCTTTCTTCGTCTACTTTCCCCTTGTTTTTATATTTACGTGTGTTTTGATAAGGACAGGCATTGACATTTTTTTTGCTAGTTTGGTTCTTCAAATCAGGGTGCAATGCTCACGGTTCGAAACGAAAAAACTTAAGAATAGCCCACAACTTTGTTTTCACTATCTACCATTAAGTGATATAAGTGTAAATTTGACTGGAATACGTACATCACAAGCAACATTATCGTTACCGATGTCGCAACATCGCGCGGTTATCTTGAGGAACTGCACATACCGGCATAAATAGTTACACAAAATAATATGATGTAACGTTTTAATCCGTGAGCACTGTAGATAGTTTTATGCAAGTCGACAAATAAACTGTTCTGATGCAAAAGGGCATTCTACTGTTTGAAAAAACTGGGGGACCATTAAGCTCCGTTTTCCCGAGTTGAACGCGATAGCAATATTCTGTTTCTTGTGCGCAAATCAATCACTCAGTGTGTACTTTTCATTGTATGATGCTACATGAGCAATTTTAATTGTGGCAAAGTACTGTGTAATTCAGAAAGTCGAAAGTGTCTCAATGAAGGTTTCGCACATGGCTGCAGTTTGTGTAAAAAAGAGGAAGCATAGTTTAAATTATGAGCAATATCATGTTGTTACTGAGTTGCGCGAAAAAAAAATGAAATACAAAAAGAAGACACCTGGACACAGCGCACACTGACAACTTAAACTTTGTTGGAGAAACATACATATATATGTTGTTACGAGAACACGTGCGGTGAACGAAAATTATTAGATGAGCAGACAGATTGTATAAATAATGCGCTTCCAGAAAAGCTACCTCAGTAGCAAGGAACACAACTGAGAGAGACATGACATATGAATCACCCGATTTGTTTATGAAATGCGCCTCTTCGATTTCCCGCGCTACCGTGTCCTTATTCTAGCTTTAACTACTATCTACAATGTGATGATTGGTTAGAGCATTCCCTTTAGAGAAGCTTTGTGATCCACAATTATATGATTGACTCCTAAATGATACCTCCCGCTTGACAACGCAGTGCCGTGCACTGCACGATGTCCACACGGTGAAAGAAAATGATTAGATGTCTGCTCATCAAATCATTTTCTTCCACCTCACGTGTTCTCGTAACCGCATATATATGTCTGTTTTCTCCAATAAAGTTTCAGTTGCTAGTGTTGGCTGTGTCCACGTGTCTTCCTTTCACACTTTAAATTATTTCGCGCAACTCAGATAACATGAATTACCAACTCGCCCAGCAGACCGTGCCTCTTAATAATATGTGTGTAAAATATCTTAGAACTTTATGCACCCACTACGCAGTCGTGAGGGAATACCCGCAGTAACGTGTGTGTCTTTTGTAATGGTTGGCTGTCTTTAGACAGCGAAGTCACGTTGGTAATAACGTGTTGTGATGCCCTATGACAATGCACGCTTGTATCGTGCAATATTCCTGCAATAATAAATGTTGTGCTGTGAAACCTGTATGCAGGGTGCATGTATTTGTTATGCATGACAGTTATTTTTCTTGCATTTCCATCCAGAGGAAGTTATTCATGCTTTATTTCCAAGCAGGCGCATAGCTGTAAGGTAGACCACTTGCTTGCCATGCAAATGGCCTGCATGATTTTGATCATCACTAAAACCCGAAAATTTATAAAATTTGTTTTCTTGGCATTCTCTCAATTTTCGGTCATGAACAAGACAATTTTTCACCGAGAGCCACCGACGCCTACGCCATAATTTCTGCGGAACGAGCTCTTTACCACTGTTACATTATTGATGCATCATTTGCAGAACGGAAAGTGGTTTACGTTCACAAAAGACATTTTTTAGTGTCCCGTTGGCAAAAATATCGCTAAAAGCCTCCATTCGCACAAACACAGAGACCTATAGACTCGAGTTTTAGCAGTCACGCTATAGGTCATTCCTAGTCACAGTACTTGAACATGACAAGCTTGCATACAAATCGATTTGACCGAACTCCTTAAAGGTTGCTTATCAACTCATTCAAGTTATTAAATGTACATGCAGTTCATAAGGTCAACAGCAAGTCAATATTTTGTTTTGACTAATTATGGACGCTCCAATGGCAGGCCAGAAAAGTTTTAAATAAATACACTGTAGAAAATCGCTTTGCGAAACTCAAAGTTGGTTCTTTTATGCTATTTATTATTGTCAAGTTGGAATTGATAACTGGAATATTTACTCGCACCGTAATATGTCTGAGACAGTGTTGACCATAGGTTCAAGATAAGAAAAATCGCGTGCAAGACAGACGTATTTCAATATGATTTTTTACCAAAAGAGTCAGAGAATGGAACGAACTGCCTTCAAGCATTGCCTCTACTATCTCAAATTATTTGTTTTATTCCATGTTAGAATTAGTGTGTTGCAATTTTTTATTGATATATGTATTTGTGTTGAAGATTGTGATTGAGGCGACATTGATTATTTGTTTGGCCGACTATGTATCTTTTTTTGTATTCTACTTGTTGTAAACGCTCCCCCACTAATGGTGCTGTGGGTAATGAAATAAATCGATAAATAACGAAAGTGTCGATAAATAAGCAATAAATTTAAGCACAAAGAATGTACCTCTTCAGGGAAAGTAGGCTAACAGTGACATGTGCCCAGCACAAACATTAATATGTTGTCAAGTTACATTTTTAGCAATTTGTTGAGAATAGCTCGAGATATAAAGAGGATAACTTGAACAAAAATGTTGAGGGCATATTTACTGAATTTGTTTTGGAGACGATAGTGACTGCATGCAGACCTTTCAACAAACAGCTATATTTCAAGCAGAAGAATGATTTGTGCGGCTAGAGTTTTGCCGGCGACACAAGCTGAACTCACATAGATGAGTCATCTGAATAGCTATAAATTATTGTATCCATATAAGACAATGTTTAACCTTATATGGATGCTTCTGTACATAACCATATATAGAGGAAGGTCATATATGGCCATATACAGGAACACCCATATATGGGTATATAAGGGATTAGGTATGTCGAGTTGTATAAGCCCCATATATGGCTACATCAGGAATTGGGCATATCTGGTTATATAAAGCCCATATATGGGGTTTCAACGTAAAGCCTGATATGCCCAATTTCTGATGTGACCATATATGGGGATTTTTATATAAGTCCATATATAAAATTTATAAAGGGTTAAACGGAGAAAGTGGTAATGCAATGACATTAGCGAGTAAAACATACCAAGAATGAATGTCTCTGTGGGAAACTTGGCAGGTGTAAAAAATAAGATAGCAGGAAAAAATATTTTTTATTCCAGATGTATATCACAAGCTTTAATAACTCAAATACACATGTCTAAATTTGCGGTTAATGTGATGATGTGTTTGTGGGTCCAGTCGCTGTAAATTATTTGTTTACCAAAATTCTCATACGAATCACTACCGCAAAATTATGTGGTTTTTCGCTGAAACTACTGAATCAGAGGGAAAACGGCGGCAGATGGTAAATATTGTCGCGGTTCAACGTAAGCACTGCACCGAGACGTTGCGCCCGAGAACCGACGGCGTGTGTTTTTATGCAGGAGCCAAGAACAGGCGAGCCAAACAAAAGCACGTCGTCTTCTTCAGTCCCCCTTTTCACGAGGCTGTTGGCGCGCACATCGTCTTCGTTCTTTGTTTCGGGCACGGCATTTGCCTCCCCTTAAAAGAGCATCACCCCGATGCTATAGCTGAGACAGTAATTTTCATAAGAAGTCACTTTGTAGAAGCGACGGTGTCTCGCTGAGTCACTCGCTGACGTATGGCTTAATGCGCACTACGTGCACAAGCTCAGGTCGGTGCTGGCGATGCCTTGAACAGTTTGGGCTATCTGGGACGACTTCATAGGTAAGGTCACTTAGTCGTCGCAGCACTCGATAAGGTCCGAAGTACCTTCTGAGCAATTTTTCGGATAGTCCCCGTCTTCGTACAGGCGTCCACACCCATACCCTGTCCCCGGTTTCGTACGTTACAGGTGTATGACGTTGGTTATAGCGGCCTGCGTCGTACTCTTGCTGTTGGTGTATTCGCAGACGTGCGAGCTGCCTGGCTTCCTCTGCGCATTGAGTAAACGCGTCAGCACTCATGTCGTTGTCATCGCATTCGTGTGGCAGCATCGCGTCTAACATCGTTCTTACTTCTCGTCCGTAAACAAGGCTGAATGGGGTCATCCGTGTGGTTTCTTGTTTCGCAGTATTGTATGCGAACGTTATGTATGGGAGAATCTCGTCCCAGTTTTTGTGTTCGAATTCCACATACATTGAAAGCCTGTCTTCCAGAGTTTTGTTAAGTCGCTCGGTCAACCCGTTGATTTGTGGATGGTAAGCTGTCGACTTGCGATGAATAGTACCGCTGAGCAACAACACGTGATCTAAAAGCGCGGCCGTGAATGCGGTTCCGCGATCTGTTATAACAATCGATGGCGCACCGTGGCTCAGCACAATGTTCTCTATGAAGAACCAGGCTACCTCCTCTGCTGTGCCTCTCTGGATGGCTTTCGTCTCGGCGTAGCGAGTAAGGTAGTCGGTCGCCACTATAACCCAGCGGTTACCAACACTAGAGGTGGGAAGTGGGCCCAAAAGGTCCATTCCGATCTGGTCAAATGGCGTTGTTGGGATCTGGACAGGGTGTAGCAAACCGGCTCGTTTCGTTGGAGGTGACTTGCGCCGCTGGCAATCGAGGCAGGTCCGAACATGATGCTTCACGGTAGCGGTGAGTCTAGGCCAGTAATATCTCCCTCAAACTCTGCTCAACGTGCGCGTGTAGCCTAAATGTCCAGATGTTACCTCGTTGTGGCACGCTTGCAACACCTCAGAACGAAGAGTGGTAGGAACGAAAAGTAGGTAGGTGGACCCGTCTGACGAGAAGTTAATTTTGTAAAGGACATTGTTTCGCAGACAGAACGACGATAGTCCTCTTGTAAAGGCTTTGGGTGCATTCTGGCTTCGTTCTTCTAAATAATTAATCAAGCCAAGGACCTCAGGATCGTCATGCTGGTGATCTGCGGTGGTTGACGTGTTGAGGATTCCG